>NC_050590.1:7756028-8051028 GCF_013368585.1 Megalops cyprinoides
CCTCATTTACAATAATGAGCCTGTAATGGCTGCTTCTCTCTCCCACTGAGCACACGCACCAAGAAGAGACCTCCAGATTAAATATAGATATTACTTTTCCTAATAATTAACTGATCTTTTCATGAATTAAGGAAAGGCAGAGGGCATATATAGAATTCACTTTCATGGCTTTGAAAGCTGTCTCATAAATAAAAGTTTAATATGTTAAAAGGGAGAGAAAAAAAATGTGTAATAATTTGTTCAAACCATAATTACCGGGAGAAAGGGGACTGATGTGGAGAATCGATGGCCGGTCCACACACCTTCTCTGAAGGATGGGGCCCTACAGTGTCCTCAGCTGTCTCAAGTCCCCTCAGTTCACATTGAGTGCTAATGAATCTCTCCCGCTGAACCTGAGCCCGAAACTATCCGCACTGGGGAAAATCATGAGACTCAAATGCAAATAAGACCCAGCTTTGAGGAAGTTGAGAGAGCTTTCAAAGAAAGGCAGAAAGTTGCTCAAATCTGGCCATATAATCACGAAGAGGGCTGTGTTTAAGTTCGTAAACGCTGACACCTTATTCTTGTCTGCCTTTGCAAACCCCCTGACACGACATGACACAGAGAGATTTTTCTTTCACCGCCTGGATTTTGATGACACTGCATGACAAGGGGGCCAGGCTCAGATTTTGTTTTAATACCACAATCCAAGAAGGGAGAGACGGCACGCTGGGAGTTTAATTTAAAATGAAATCTTTAATTGAAGAGAACGTCAGAGCACAGTGAAATATTCATTTTATTAAAAATGTACACAAGCTCTATTTTAATTCCTCTGCACATTAGTCCTTCTTGTCGGCACAAGAATCGAAGGAGGGCAGTTTGATAATTGGGAGAGTTGATTAATCTAAATCTTCAGAGTTGAATGCAGCATCTGGAGGGATTAGAACTGGAAGAGAATTGTTGAGAAGTACCTCCAGAAATAAGTTTTTATCCAATCGGTGAATGTCCCATGTAGCCTACATGTACAACTTTACTCCTCTATCTGTGTGTCTGTGTATGTGCTCGTATTATACTGTATGTATACCCTTTTGAGTGTGCATGTGAAAAGAATTATGGATAGTTTATCACTGTAAACAGTCATATCAAATGTGTGTATGTGCGCAGATGTGTGTTTGTATGTGCATATGTGTGTGTGTGTGTGCATATGCATGTGTGCACATGTGCAAGTGCGTATGCGCACATGCCTGTAAGTGTGTGTGTGTGTGTGTGTGTGTGTGTGTGTGTGTGTGTTGGGGGGGGGGGGGGGGGCGGGTACATGCTTGCATGCATATGCATGTGTGGGAGTTTTACACTACATTCCAATGACAGTACATCTCCGTGGCTCCATTAGAATGCACTCTCCACTGCAGCACTGACCCTCTCTGCTCTCACAGTGTGCTCCACCGGCAGGTATGGGAAGGGCTGCTCGGAGGTGTGCGTCTGCACCAACAACGGCACCTGCAACCCCATCGACGGCTCCTGCCAGTGCTTCCCGGGCTGGATCGGGGACGACTGCTCCCGGGGTATGCGCCCTGTCTCCTTCCTCCTCTTCCTCCTCTCCCTCTCCACCTCCCTCATCTCCCCTCTCACCCCGTCCAGCCTCCACGACCACACTCACAAACTGCCCCGTAACCACATCCATTTCCAAAGTGGCCTACAAGCACCCGTGATGTAAGTACACAAGTTGGTTAAATAACAGTGCACTCTCTATAATTACACAAGCAGAGCCAGGAGCAAAATCAGGGCTCCTGCCCTCCCCGCATCTAACAAATTACAAACTAATACTTGCTGACAGCTTCTTTGCCCCTTGGAGAGTCAGCGACAGCCACATGAAATAGGAGCGTGTGTTCTTTGTTCTTTGTAGTTTGAATTTGTTGAGCGATTGAAGCGTAGTGGCTGCATTTGGAGGTGCTTTATGAGTGATGGTATGGCATGTGGCAGAGTGTTAGGAGTGAGGTATAGTGTGTGGGTAAAGTGTGATGGGTGATGAGTAATAAGGGTGGATTTGGGGGGGGGGGGTGAAGTATCGTGTGTGTGTGGTCTGCGGCGTGAGGTGTAGAGAGTGTTGGGGTGAAGAGTGAAGAGAATGTGGCACGTGTGGTGTGAGGTGACGAGACTGTGTTGAGCGAAGGGTAAAGTGTGGCGTTTTGAGTGTGAGGGGTGAGCTGGGCACAGCAAAAAGAGTGCAAAGGCGTCTCGGCTCTTCACAGCACAGGTGCGACACAGGTACCACCGCCGCACACCCACTCCTCACTGTGCTGAAGCTGGTGAGAGAGTGGGCACTGAGATCTGACCCAGAACCCTGCCTGAAGACAGGGGTGTGTGTGAGGAGGAAAAGGCATGGGTGAAGGGGAGAGAGTCTGTAGGTCTGCAGTTCACGAGTCTGGAGCTGAGACTGAGTGAACTGTATACCAACTGTATGTGAATGGGCAAGTGCATGTGTATGTGTGCTCCTCAGTACATTACATTATTTAGCAGATGCTCTTACCAAGAGCGACTTACATAGGTCACAGTTCCTTACAATGTTATCCACTTATACAGCTGGATATTTACTGAGGCAATTGGGGGTTAAGTACCTTGCCCAAGGGTACAGCAGCGGTGTCCCAGCAGGGATCGAACCAGCAACTTTTCGGTTGCGAGCACTGCTCCTTAACCACTGAGCTACACTGCCGCCACCTCAGTATTCTTAGTACTCTGTTTCTGGCACCTGCAGCCTGTCCCCCCGGGCACTGGGGTCCTGACTGCATCCACAACTGTAACTGTCACAACGGAGCCCAGTGCAGCGCCTACGATGGGGAATGCAAGTGTACCCCGGGGTGGACCGGGCTCTACTGTACTCAGCGTGAGTCTCTCCCGTCAGCACACAGCGACATCTGCTGGCCACCCAGTGGAACTGCATTGATTGAACCTTTTCACAGTTGTTTGGATGCATGGATGCCTGGTAGTATTAATGTTATTTGCATGCAAATGCAGTGGTATGTTTGACTATATGATTGCACACCAAGCCAGAGAATACAGTGCCATAGTGTTACACACAGCTGTAGGGCCACTGTAGCCATAGGGCCATGCTTTCCCTACAAGAATTATAATATCTTTGGGCTGTTCTCTGTATCAGTAAAAGCATCTCTTGTCACTGTCTGAATAGGCCCAGAGTTCATCACTCTGGAAGCTGTGTCAGTATTACAGAGCTCTGAGCGCTTTTCGTTGGGCTGTTGGTGGAATGTGCCGTGTGTGTTCCGGAATGTTCAATTCTGCTTGTGACACGTGGTTCTGCCTTTCCCTCTCTCAGGCTGCCCCTCGGGGTTCTTCGGGAGAGACTGTGCAGAGGTGTGCCGCTGCCAAAACGGGGCGGACTGCGACCACATGACCGGGCAGTGCACCTGCCGCACCGGCTTCATGGGGACCAGCTGCGAGCAGAGTGAGTCTGAGCAGCACTGCGCCCCTCTATCACCCCTCCTACACTCTGTGTGAGAGAGGCCTATGTTTCTCTCTCTCTCTCTTTCTTTCTGCTGCATTTTGTGTGTTTCTGTCTCTATTTTTCTGTAATGTTTGCATGTGTTACGTTCTCTCTCTGCTCTATTGTGTGTGTGTGAGACTCTGTGTGCTGTCTTGTCTGTGTGTGTGTGTGTGTTTGTGTGTGTGTGTGTGTGTGTGTGTGTGTGTGTGTGTGTGTGTGTGTGTGTGTGTGTGTGAGAGAGAGAGAGAGAGAGAGACTCCCTGTAGTGTATTGTGTGAATGTGTGTTTTTGCTTGTGCACGAGAGTGTTCTTTGTGTTATCATGTGAGTGTCAGACTCTCTCTATTGTGTGTGTGTATGTGTGTGTGCGTGTGTGTGTGTGTGTGTGTGTGTGCGTGCGCATGCAGATGACCCTCTCTCTGTCCTGTGCAGAATGCCCTCCCGGGACATTTGGCTACGGGTGCCAGCAGCTGTGTGAGTGCATGAACAACGCCACCTGTGACTATGTGACAGGAACCTGCTACTGCAGCCCTGGGTATAAGGGAATCCGTTGTGACCAGGGTGAGTGAGGCCATCATCCTTCTCTGTGCTCACACACACACACACACACACACACACATGGACACACACATTCTGTGTTAATGTGCATCTTCGTCTGCCTGCTCCATGTTGCCTGACCTCTGACCTCTCCCTCTCTCTTGCCCCAGCGGCCCAGATGATGGAGGAGTTGAACCCGTACACCAAGATCAGCCCGGCGCTGGCGTCAGAGCGGCAGTCTGTGGGCGCGGTGATGGGCATCATCTTCCTGCTGCTGATAATCATGTCCATGCTGAGCCTGTTCGTGTGGTACCGCCTGAGACAGAGGGAAAAGGGCCATGACATGCCCAGTGTCTCCTACACCCCTGCCCTGCACATCAACAGCACTGACTACTCCCTCTCTGGTACGTCCCCTACCCTGTGCTGTAACCGCCCCCCCCCACCCCACCACACACACCTCCTCAACCCTGCCCCATCCACCCCCCCAACCCCCCAATAACCGGGATCTCTGGTCCACTTAAACAGTGACCCGATTGTATTGTGCTCTTTCAGTCTCCAGCAGAAGTGGATTAGCGAAAAGAGGCCTCAGGGTTTTATGCCTGGGTCTCTGTCTCTGTGTCAGCTCTCAGAGAAAAGAGACGAGGAAAAGACAAGAAAAAAAAGACGTGAAAAATGTAACCAACGTCTTCATATATTTTACAGAATGCGATTTGCACCTTCATAATGCACACTATAAACTATGTGTTTGTGATGGCATGCCATAAGATGATGTCAATCATAAGAAAGAAAATGTAAAAATAAGGTTACTTGCCTGAGACTGATTCTGCTCTGCTTGTGATATGAACGTTAAGGCCTCCCTTTTTGCATCTGGCTTTACCATACATATTGCTGTCCATTAATGACAATAACCCTAACTCTAACAAACTTAAATGGTTTGTAACAGATAGGGTAAAGTTGGTTGGCTCTCTGTCACCCCACAGCTCTGATGCTTCCGCATTTTAATGTGTTTTATCCTGACAGTGAACCAGCCTGTTGGGGCTGCGGGCTGTCGGATTGTACGGCCCCTGTCTGCTGCAGCTGAGGGTCATTAAAATTCTTCTCCTCTGGAAGTTTATTGGCCACCGGGGGGCACTAAATACAGACTCGATCTTTCACTGCTTCCCATTTCAGCTCAACTGCCGCTCTACTCACTCTCTCTCCTTTTCAGCGTAATAAAGGGCACTGTTTGTTTTTGTCTCAGGAAACGGAAGCAGAAACTCAGCGAGCTCTCAATTATCGTCTCACCTCACTGCAGCAAAGGAGAAAAAAAAATATATCTGTGTGTCTCGAATAAGTCTTCTCTGTGCAGGTCCACTCCCAGCCTAGATTGATACTGCAGTAAAAAAAATCTATGAGTATCGCTGGTCTTTTCTGCTGAGAAAGCACATCTGTCATGCATCTGGCATGTTAACCCAGAGGAGATGAAGCCATGTGGCCTACTCACCACTTAGTGTGTGGAGTTTGGTAATGCCAGCCATATGTGGGAAACAAACAATACGCAACTGCTACAAACATGTTTTGGTTGGTTTGCTCCTCCTGTGTGTGTGTGTGTGTGTCCGTGACAGTGTGAGTACTGGATTGTGTCAGCTTGCTCTCTTTCCTAGACACCTCTCAAAGCAGTGGCAGCAGCCATTGCTTCTCAAACCCCAGCTACCACACACTGGCCCCATGCAGCCTCATGCCACCCCTCACCAACAACCTGGACAGCAAAACCTTCAGCAAGGTATGTAAGCTTATATACAAACGCACACACACACATACACACACACACACACACACACACACACACACACACACACACACACACACAAACACACACACACACACACATACACACACACACACACACAAGCACACGCCCATGCACACACACACACACACACACACACACACACACATGCATGCGCATGCATGCGCATGCATGCATGCGCATGCATGCGTATGCACACACACACACACAAGAAGTACACACTCTCACATAGTTCAACCTCTCATACTTTAACTCTCACTCCTACACAGTATGTTTGTGCTAACCCAAGGCTGACAAGATGCCATTTACACAGACAAAACACAGACGTAAAGTCATGTTTTGACTTGTGGCCACAAATTCAGTCCAACCACAATGAACTCTGTCTGAGGAACCCGACAGACACATTTTGAGAAATGTGTGTGCATTTTAAGGCATTATTATTTCTTACCCAACATTTTTGTACATTTTAAATTGAACCAGACTCATAATGTTTTGTGGAAAAAAAAAACAGAAATTAAAAAAAAAACTTAAATCCCTTGCTCAAGGCTGCAGTCAGAGTGAATGTGATCCTTTTTTAAAAGGTGCTTGGTATTGATTCTGAATAATGCATCTCTCTCTTCTTGACTTTCACAGCTGAAATTCAAGAGGGGAGTCCGGAGTGGAGAGGAGTGGAGGGCCTACAGCAACCTCAGTGCTCTGGGTCAGTGCTCTCCACTCATCTGTGTGTCTCTGCACAAAGAATCATCAGCAAAATCTGCCACCCCACCCGTATTACACACACACATACACACCACCCATGCATGCACACACAAACACATACACACTCACACAAACATACCCATTATGCATACACACAAACACACACATGCATACACACCGACGCATGTACACACACAAACACACACACACTCACCCATACACACCCACGCATGTACACACACAAACACACACACACTCACCCATACACACCCATGCATGCACACCCATGCAAACACAAACACAAACACACACACACACACACACACACACACACACACTCACTCACGCATACAAACCCATGCATGCACACATACAAACACACACATATGCATACACACACTATCTTGTTTTGCCTGCACCCTGGTTCGCCTCCAGTTGTTTTTTAATGACTGTTAATTATTTGTACACCAAATTATTTGTGATGTGGACTAGTAGATAAGGAAATGGAAAAGTCAAGTATATTGTTTGTCTCAGTCAAAACGTGGCCCAGTGGGTGGCATTGAAAGCTGATGGCGAAAGCCCTGAAATAATTGTAAACTCGGCATAATGGTAGCTTTAGCTATCAGTGGCAACAGAGTGTGGCTAGTTCCGCCCTGGCTTTAATATGGTAACACAATGGGTTAGATAAGACTGAAGTGCACATTACTCAGGGTCATGGGGAGCAGGGTAAATGAGTCCATTAACTCAAGGAAAAAAAGCCCTCGTGAGGCCTCCACCACCATTATGTTTGACATTATTAAAAAGGCCACTTCTAAATTTTTTTTTTAAAGGGCCACTAATGTCTGAGTTTGAGGATTGGGGACTTTCTATTGTTCTCTTAGTTTTAATTATGTAGTTAATTCGGTGATTATATTCTTTACTCAGGGATAGAGGAAAGATTTACTGTAATAGCAGAGGGAACATTTAGTTATAATCTTCTTAATAATCTATGTCTTATCATTACACTTTTTAAAATTAAAATTTGTCTGGGGAAAAAGTGCAGCCGGCACATAAATTAACACAGCGTCTGTCGGTTGCACTCACAGCCCCCATGTGTCTGACAGTTGTCTATAAACAGTAGTTTTTCTTTTCTTTGGAATTTCCTCTGAACATAAATCATAGTATCTCCACGTATTGAAGATCCCGTGTAGTTTAGAAGAGCCATGAACAAAACAGGCCATCACTGTGTTATGATAACCGTACTCAGAGACACCATGCCCTCTGTGCACCTATCTTGATAACTGTCAATATCACATTGCTTTTGGAAGCACCACAAAAGCCCATGGAAAAGTATGTAAATACTCCTCGAGTCTTTCAGCGGTAAGAATTCCTGCTGAATTTATCTCCTTTGCCACTGAGGTTATTGACGTCACTTAGAAGTTTATTTACGTGGCTATTTTGCCGTGGAGTTCCTTGTAGCGTAAACAAGACTCGGTAACCAGCTCAGAGATGCAATTATGCATTCGAAGAAATTGTTTAAAAGTCAAAAAGATTAGAAACAGTGGTTTAGTTATGCCCCTGTACTGGGGCTGGCTTTGGACATTTGTGTGTGTTTGATATGCATCACCACAAAGATGCACATTTGACTGTGCATACTGTCTTGTCAAATTGAATGAGATCAGATTGTGTAACGAACCTTGGGTATGGGCTGTTTTTCCCTATATATTGATGTAGTGATAAATGCCCCAGGAACATACCATACTCCCTGGAAATACACACAGAGAGATAAATCTTCAGTGGCCACGCCTCTTCCTACAGTCTCCCGAGGGCTGGGGGCATGTTCCATCATGCTGTACATCTACTTATGGCCTCCACCACAGGCACTCAGCTAAGCAAGCAAGGATTCCCTTAAAGGTAGATTGCTCTGCAGTCAGTGAAGCAATCATCACAGAGAGATTGCAAAAAAAAAAAAGTGGAGCAGCCCTGAGAGAATGCGTTTGAGAGAAACACTCTGGAGTGTGGAATTGTGTAATACGGGTGGTATGGTGGAGCCAGGAGTCAGGACAGTGAGAGGCAGTGCCTTTGGGCTAACTGTCCTGCCCACGGAAGGGGTTACAGCGTGGAAGTTGACACTGGCGTGTGCTCACCTCTCTCTTTCTCTCTGTGTCTCAGCAGGGCGTGGCAGGGCGTTCACCGACAGCCTGCCGTTGTCCTGTCTCTGCTTCCGCTTCTCCTTCTCCGTGTGTCCCCAAAAAAAGGAACCCTCCTCCTGCTCCTCCCCAACAAATGACTGCATCAGTTACTGAAGGACTCTGAAATGACCCTTTCCTCACTTTCTCACTTTTATGTGAATCCTGTATTTTTCCCCGCAGGCTGATATTTCAGAGGTGCAGGTTTTTGTTTCAGAGGCCTTGCTTTTGAAAAAGAACTGCGGTTGCGTTTGAATTCACAGCTCTGGACCAAGGGGTTGTACTACCTTTAAAAATGTGGTAACAACACAAGGCTAACTTGTGACAACCTGAAATTCCCGAGTGTCTTTGATTGTTACACATAAATGAAGAGCGAAGTAACTTTCACACTGAAATGAAGCAGTGTTACAGATGCAAAGTGCAGCCATATGTTTGTGAATACTCTCAGGTCCAGCATCTTGCACAGTATTCTTTGGTTCCAGCACGGCAGACCTGCAGCTGATATTAAGAGTGAAAGACAGATCATCCAGTCTTTTCGCAGTGTTGAAGGTCTTGTGGATCCTCTGTGTCAACGCTCCTTATGTCCTCTGTCAATCAGTCAGCTTGTTTGGACAGTATCCCTCTTTCTCCAGTTCCCTGTTGTCATGTCTGCCACCCAACACCTCAAACAAACCCATGCATGAGGCCGGGTTGAGACTGCCCCAAAGTGCGTGTGCGTGTGCGCGTGTGTGTGTGTGTGTGTGTGTGTGTGTGCGCGTGCATGTGTGCTTGTGCACACTCCTTTTGCTTCTCTATAGCAGGAAACAGGGCAATGCAACTGGTCTATTAAGTTACCAGTGTGTTACGGGGATGAGTGATGAGTGTCTGTATGAGGTCCACCCCAGTGGCTGAGGTCACATCCGTGGCCTCCCCCTCTGAGCCTGTTGGTGTGCAGAACGCCCTTGACGCCGGCATGTTCTTTGTGTTGTGACCGTTCTCAGATTACATGAAGGGCTCCATGTGCAGCTCCAGCACCTGCTCCCTGAACAGCGAGAACCCTTACGCCACCATCAAGGACCCGCCTGGCCCGGCCTGCAAGCACAACGAGAGCAGCTACGTGGAGATGAAGAGCCCCGCCCACAGGGAGCTGTCCTTCTGCGCCTCTGCCACGCCCACCCCCACCGCCACTAAGAACGTGTATGACGTGGGTGAGTGAGGGGGGCAGGGAGCAAGGCAGGGGGGTTGGAGTTTGGGGGTTTTCTGCCTCCTTGTAGGAGACAGAACCATCTGGGGACTGGGGCACTGGTGAGTTAGGTGTTTCAGCAGGTTGCCCTGCGCTTACTAATATCACTGACTCTCCCCTTTCTCCCTTTCTTTCTGTTTGCTTCCGTCTCTCTCCCTACTTTTCCGCCTTTCTTCTGTTTCCCTCTTCTTTCTGCTCTCTCTCTCTCTCTCCTCCATTTGGCTCCCTCTCCTCTTTCTCTCTCTCTCTCTCCTTTTTCCACTCTCCTTCTCTCACTCTCAGAGCCCACAGTGAGTGTCCTGCAGGGAGCCAGCGCAATGGGGCCCAGTTACTCCCAGAACCCCTACGACCTCCCCCGCAACAGCCACATCCCCAGCCACTACGACCTGCTGCCCATGCGCCACAGCCCCACGCACTCCCCGCCCCCCCCAGACAGCCCCCCCAGCTCCCTGCTGTAGAGACGGTCCCAGACGCGGCGCTGGTTGCTGCTTTGGGCCACCGGCTGTCCTGAGCGGGACCTCGGACCCTGTTTGCGGCCATCGCAGGCAGAACTGCAACCACCCAACCAGCAGTACGGCCCGCCTCCCTCGCTGCATGATGACTGTAACACTTCAGGAGGTGAGACCGAGGGAGGCAGATGGCCCCGCGTACCCACGCACTGAACTGAAGCTCCTCTGTGAATCTCTCTCTCCCTCTCTCTCTCTACGTTTACAACCCGTGGCCTGGAGCACATGCTAACATGACCGACACCGTGGCTCTCGGAGATCTGGCGAGAGCCACTTCCTGACGGAACTCTGACACCAGCGACACTTCTTTTTCTCCTCTCTTGTAGACCCAGTGATTGAGCTCTCAGACTGGCCCAGTCAGTAATTTTCAAGTAGTGCAGTACAAGCAGGGGAACCTATGAACCTATGAACAACAAATGAACAGCAGGGGCCAGGGGAGAACAGCCAGCCAGTCCGTCCGAAATTTCTTTGGGGATTTTCAGAATGGTCATTGGTTATGGTCTATGGTACAATTTTCAAATGGGAAGCTGGAGGTGCAACTGGGAAGAAACTCTGAAGAAACTATGCCCCCTATCTTTCGCCCACAAAAAAAGTGGAGATGTTCTTCACCCCTGCTGCAGGTGGGGCCTGAGCCCTGAGGATTTTGGCTGTGAACAAGAGATCTGAGGCTGAAGGTCGTTATCCATTGGTGAATCATGCAATTCACTGTGTCATCATCTTAGGAGGGTGTGTAGGCGGCGAACATCTCCTCAGGAGAAGCCAGGAGTTAGCATGACTGACCAATGGACCATTAGTGCTAGGGCCCTGGAGTTATTGTGACCAACCAGTGGAACATCAGTGCTTTGGAACTGGAGTTAACATGACCAACTAATGGACCAAGAGTGCTTGGGACCTGGAATTAACATATTTGGCCAATGGACCATTGGTTCTGGGGACCTGGAATTAACATAACTAACTAATGGACTATCAGTGCTGGACACCTGGAGTTAACATAACTGACCAATGGAACATCAGTGCTGGGGACCTGGGGACCAACCAATGGCCAAACCAACCTGAGGGCCCAGGGAGGAATATGAATGACCAATGGCGTGTTCATATTTGCTGACCTGTGCTATTACACATTAGTGTAATATAATGACATAATTCCACACTGCTGTTGTGTGGAGCCACCCTCATCAAAGGTCTGACCCTCTCTGACCTTAGAGCACCCTTATAGTGCAGATTCAAGACATTAGTGATAAAGCATGGTTAATTAGAAAGAAATGGCAATTTTCCTCATAGGTGAAAATCAGCACTGGAAATGGCCAAAATGAGTTTTGATCTTTTTAACACACTTACCAATTTGTTTACATATTTAAATGGGTCAGTCTTTTTTTTTCTTGGGCAGGTTTTTCTTTTTTGTATTTGATGTATTCAGTAACTGATTTATTTACACAAGTGTTGGTGATTTTTTTTTGTTTTAGTGAGAAGCTTAAAAAGAAAAAAAAAAGCAAGCATGACCAAACAATGAGTACTCGATGTAGTGAGCTGAAGCATACAAGACATCTCATATGACCAGATTGTACATTTTCAAAGTTAAAAGGGGAAGTCTCTACATGATTTGACTGAGGTGATCGCCATGGTACTGTCATAGTGGTTGTGTGATGTACTGCCCACAAAATGTGTCAAGAAGCTGTACAAGAATTATGAACAGTGGGGGGCATACGCTGTTAGAATCGACTTCCCGGCGCTTTCGTTTCATAAATGTGATGACATAGGTAACCCTTGTAGTTTAGATCCATCCCCTCCTTTCACAATGTGGATTCCATTTCACCTCCCCTTGAAGCAATAACATGTCGACAATCACATGTAATGCCAACTACATCCAAGCGCGTAATGGCTACAGTCGGTGTGTCTCAGTGTGAATCAGCGTTTGTATGTACGTTTTTCAAGTCTTCAGTTTGAAAAGGGAGTCAAACCAGATGCTGTTATTTCCAATGCTGCTTGATGTTTCCTTTAATAAAACACAAAATAAAGTTGCCATAGCTCAGGGTAGCAATGTGATCTTTCTTTGCCAACAAAGAGAGCAGTTGTTTGTGGTTGCCTTGCGGGAATAACTGGTCTTAGTTTTTTTTCCCCTCTGCTTTCTCAGGAATGTATCATGTATTGTCTCTTTCTTTTCTGAAGAATGCATTGCTTTGGCACTTTCATGTTCTCTCAGTATCAGGCTGTTTGGTAACAGAGACATTCCACTCATTGATGCTCTGAGTTATTCAGATGCTCCTGTGATTACAGCATTATGAAGACATTTAATCCACTCATATCCTTTGGTTTAATCATAATCTCATTTTTTTTATTTGTCTTTCTCAGATGGAATTATAGTGGATACAGTGACAATATTTAATCATAACAAAAAAAAAATATACAAATGGAAATCACAGAACAGTGCGTAGCTACACATTAAGTACACATGGAATGAGAGGACCGTGGAAAAGTGATGTAACACACCTGTGACAAACTGAGGAAAGTCAATGAAGGACAGGCTGCGGGAGCCGCGGGCTACACGCCCTCTGAGCCCTCACGTCATTGGCACTGAATGCCAGGTGCATGCAGTGCGGGGCGGCGGTCTGTTACGCAGGCCACTGCGTTACTGCCTGCCTGCTCCTGCTTCACCCCGCACACAGCTGCCGGCACGGGCTGGACCGGTGCCATGGCACCGACCCGGCCCCAGTCAGGCTTGATTAATCAGGTCTGTTTGAGGCGGGGGGTAATCGCTGACAATTTCATCCATCAAAGGAGCTTGTTTAACACCACGTCTCATAGCGGCCGTGGCCTCACCGTGGCGGTTCCTCAGACAGCTTATGTCAGGGGAATACTGGAGCGGAATAAGGATTAAGGGGACAGGGTGTTCATTTGACATTTTAAACAGTGTAATTAAGTCAGGAATTGTCACTAGCTGAGCAGATCTGTATCTGCTGAGATTATGTGTAATTTACATTAATTACGACATTGAATACATTAAATAAGGCTCTGCTGGAGTAGACATATTGAGTGTCAATGAATAAATACTAAAGACCTGTATAAGGCATAATATCATAAACTAAACTGTCAGTGCAGTCTGTCAGAGGGCAACATATTTTTGCATTTAACAGAGACAGCTCAGGGTGCTAAAAGATTAATTATAAAAAGTAAAAAGCTCCTTGTCTACCTGGCTCCTTTCAGCAGTGGTTGTTCACTGGCTTTCTACTTTCTACAACCACACCTGAGACCAAGTATTCTGTCAGAACCACAGACACGTGACCCTAAAGACAGTAAATAAGACTATATGTGCCTGAACTGTAAAAGGATTTAGAACCATGACAAGCAAGGCCCCACTGTGAAAATCAGCTGATGTGGTCAACACTGATGGCAACAGAGAAAGCACTGTAGGTCCCAGCAGTGAAACGGTTATAGCTCCCAGAGGTGAAAGGATCTAAGGGTGTTTACAGAAGGAGAGATAAAGAAAACATCCATGGTCACCTCACCCGTGTTTAGCAAATACGTGTGAATTGCTTCTTGAGTCTTCTCAAGCAATATATAAAAAAAGCAGTGTTAAAACCAGGGGCTTTCCCACCATTCATAACAGAACTACATGGCACAAAAGTGGGAGGAGAACCAAACTGCACAGGATGAAGATGGACAGTTATGCAAAGCAGTAAGGTGCTAATTAAACTATTACATTACACTACTGTCACTACTGTTGTGTAATGTAAAATGACAACAATGTAACGGAATTCATCTGTATGGGAGCCACACGAAGCCCATGTAAATTTTACAGGAAAGCATGAAAAAAAAAAAAATCCTAATCAAAGACAGGCTGGGACCAATGAAATGCTGCAGATGGCAACAAAAGAATATGGCAGGAGGGGGGAATAACACTCTCTCCGTCTATAAACCTGCTTGAAGGACCAGAGGAGAACAGAGCCAGCAAGGCTGGTTAGGTCGTGAGGGAGCCAGGGCCAACTGTGTGTTCTTTTTTTCTTCACCCCCAGCCGTCAGTGGAACTCCCCGTGGCCCTGATGAGTGATCCTTCGAAAGCCCTCCGCTGAGAACCACCAGGCCTACATTACTAAACAACACCTGGGACAACTCCTCATTACTCACTGCCACTTTAGGAGCTGGAAAAATAAGGGCCGGTGCTGAGGGGAGCAGCACAGCATCACTGCAATAAAAAGACAGCCAAGTGCTTTCAGGAGCCCCATGCTATGGCCTGACAGTGGAAGGAGGCAATGAATGACCCAGAAGTACATGAGCCTCTACAAAGAGAACACACCCCCATCTGACATTCCATTGAGAAGGCGCTGTCATAAAACCACTTCCACTGCCAAGGGGGTTGCCTGGAGGCAAAAAAAAAAAAATGCACAAAAAGATATAAATGTGTCTACTTGTGATGAAACAGCTATTAATCATTTTTAGATACAGAGATACGTAAGCTCCATTCAGACGGTTCTGGAACATCTGAGGACAGTGCATATTCATGGACTGATGCCAGCCTCCTTCGCCTCCGTTTCTGAGATAAAGCAGGAAAGCCTGTCTAGCGTCGGAGGCTGCTGAGGTTACAACCGCAGGGTGTGTAACATTTAGTGTTAGCCTGTCTCGTCCTTCCCACATCTGTGGTGGTGCCAGGTTCCAGAGCTGGCATTTCTTGGCATTCTGCATGAACGGATGACATGACTGTTGTTCTGTAGAAGCCCTGAATGGAGTGCCAGCCTGTTCCTGCCACACAAGACTAACTGCTCATCTATCAGTCTGTATGGAAATCCAGCGCTAAAACAGAACATGCTAACACACTGCCACCCCCAGGGGTTCCACCCGGCTAATCCAACTTAGGGCGTGTCTCTCAAAACATCCCTCCACCACACACATTTCACGCAGTGTAAACATAAAAAAGTAAAACTAACAAGGCAAAACCAAGATAAAAATCACATAGTAATTAAGACATTTCTGGGAAGATCAGCGCAATCTAAATATGAAAATTCTGCAATATAAAAGCCTACCATGGCCACACATCTCTCAGGCCCCGACTGCTGACAGTGACCCTTTCACACCCAGACTTCAGACATGGTCACTGTGCCCGAGTCTGGCTTTGCAGTGGAGTCCTGATACCAAAGCAGTCTTTCATAAGGGGGGGGGGGGGGGGAGGGGGAAGGTGGGGGGCACTGCAGGTGTGGGGGTGCTGCTACAGGCTCTGACAGCACTGCATCTTTGGCTTGTTCTCAGTGGGCTTCACTTGGATGGACACCACGTTGTTGCTAGGAGACATGTCGTTCTCTCTGCGATCTGACATCTGCTTCTGAGACACGATGCGGTAGATTTCTGTAAACAGAGAATGTCGCATCAGTGACCGGCCCTGTCGAATAGCGGCCGGCCCAGGCAGGCTCGGCAAGACTGGCAGGGTTCCATCTGAAATGCACCCTTCTCCTGTAATTTGATTACTGTCCATTACTTGCATTCTGAACGGGAAGGCTTCCAAGCGCATCTCTGAATTCCCCTTCAAACGTTTTGTATTGTGGACACACGGTGAATAACAACTAGTGCCGAGGCAGGCCCAGTGGGTCCGGAGTTGGATAAAGCTGCAGTGTGCTGGACTGGACAGTGCTGGCTGTACTACAGAGGCTCCTTTAGACTCAGTTGACGTGTCTTACTGTGCTCCTCTCCTGTCCGTAGTTAGAGGAATTCACTCCCACCAAGGTCATGGCTTTCATCAGCCATTCACGTAGATATGGGATTCAGACGTGCACAGTAGAGCTGTCTCTGTCTTTCTCACACACACACACACACACACACACAGACACACACACACTTACCAACTCGCAAACACGCACACGCTCACACACATACATGCAAACACCAGTAATGACTAATCGGATCTGGTGCTGGAGAGGACATTCACATCAAACACTTAAGTACAGCAATCTCCTGGTCCTCAAGTTCACATACTTGTAGTTTTTCATCAATGCGTGCAACTAGCACCTGTGTCACCTGCTCATGGCACAAATTAACACTGAACCCTGACTGCAAATTCAGCTGTGCTGGCAGTGCAGCTTGGCACAGATTCACAGCACAAGGTACTCACCCGTCAGGATGGTCTGGAAGGCCGTCTCCACGTTGGTGGAATCCAAGGCTGACGTCTCAAGGAAAGACAAACCGTTCTTCTCTGAGGGAGACACAATATCAGGGTCAAGATAATGCAAGCTTCAGCTAGCAGTCTATTCTGTAGTCTTATCTATGTCCCTTTCCACTGTATGCATAAAAGTGTTAACCACAAGATAAGCAGACCTTCAGTAATGATTTAAACATACGTACATAATGGCATGGACACAGATTTTAGGAATAGAACTGGTCTGTTAATCTATGTGTGTGTATGTGTGTGTGTGCATGTGCACGCGTGTGTGTGTGTGTGTGTGTGTGTGTGTGTGTGTGTGTGTGTGTGTGTGTGTGTGTGTGTGAATGTATGTGTGTATGTGTGCGTGTGTTAATGTGTGTATGCGCATGTGAACAGAGTAGCATAGTGGTTAAGGAGCAGGACTCGTAACTGAAAGGTTTCTGGCTCACTTCCCCACTGGGGCACTGCTGCTGTACTCTCGGGCAGGATACTTAACCCAGAATTGCCTCAGTAGATATCCAGGTGTAAAAATGGATACCATTGTAAAAAAACTGAAATCTGTATAAGCTGCTCTGGATAAGAGCATCTGCTAAATGACAGTAATGTAATGTATTGAACATGTGTGTGAGCATGTGTGAGTGTGTGAATGTGTAAGCATGTTTATGCGGGTGATCCAGGCGCTGACCTGCGAATGCCCGGGCCTCATCTGTAGGCACGGCCCTCAGGTGACGCAGGTCGCTCTTGTTTCCCACCAGCATGATGACAATATTACTGTCGGCGTGATCCCGCAGCTCCTTCAGCCAGCGCTCCACGTTCTCATAGGTCAGGTGCTTGGCGATGTCATAGACCAGCAGCGCCCCCACAGCCCCTCGGTAGTACCTAAACAAAGAGTGGGGCTCAGAAGCACTGACAGAGGCATGGTGCACAGTGCTGAAGCATGCATCACTGCAACGAATGCATACGCCACACTTTAACACAAACAGCTGGAAAACTGTCACACCAACTGACGTCTACTCATTACACTCACACATGGCTCAGATGTGCTGAGATATCTATTGCTTCGTATGTTAGACAAATGCAGTATGACATACTAGACAAACGTTGATGAAAAACCAGGGGCTTTGCAGTGATGCCGTAGGGTTGGGGAGGTGTCATGGGTGCTTTGAAAGTCTGAGGGGTGTATAAAATTGGTAAGGATATGACAGGAAATGAAATTATTTCCGTCATGTTGATGGAAGGATATTACATACATGACTAATTAATATATTACCACTTTTGAAATACAGGTGGTGAAAGCTTTCCCATCTGGGACAACCCTTCCCTTAATATTTCATATATTGTCTGATTAAAACAGAAGTTCTGAGTGGCACTGCATACTTGTTTTACAAGACTGATTTCATTTGGAATGACATACATATGGCATTGATTTTGTACACAATGTGCAGAACTTCACCGTTTCATAATCTCATCAGTTTTGTACATGCTCAAAACACACTCATTTATAGATAACTAGAATAAGATAAGTGATCGCCCGGATGAATAACAATATGTTGATACCAGCACACTAACAGATGCAATGATGTAGAGGTAAAAATCAGAACACATATTCGTCTATCAATGGATCCAGCTTTGTCAAGCCTTTGGGTCACTGTGTTTTTCACACTGATGCAGCATTTTGCCTCTTCCTGTCATTTATTATTCATCAGTACAGAGAAGCACAGGATTCATCATAACCCATTCTTAATGGGTCTCTGCCATGCAGGTTTCCACACAAGCCCAATTTGTTTTCCATGACGTTTTAATGATAAATAGGGGATTTTTCAAGGATTATTTTTACCGCTGCTATAATCCCATTACACTGTGAACAGTGCGGGGTAAATATTTTTTGAGAATATTAGTTTCAAAATAACTTGTATCTGTGAGGTCACACACTTGGGAATGCTCCCAGGACACTTGCTCTTAGTATACTAATTTCTAAACTTGCTGGTATCAATCTAGTGTGCTAACATGAAAGATGCATTTCCCATGCCTTCATGCCATAATAACATTGGGGTATTTGTCAACTTTCCAGGAATTTCCAGGAGGTAAATATTTTCAAGGATTTTCAAAGACCATGGGAGCCTTACATATGGTCATGTCAGAATCCACACAGACCTACTCTGGTGTTAAAGGTCGCCAAAAGCCGACCAAAAGGACATGCCATTCAGACGTGGTGGGGTTGAAATAATTTGGTCAAAGCACCAAGCTTACGCAGAGGTGATAGCTCTGTAGCGCTCCTGTCCAGCCGTGTCCCAAATCTGAGCCTTCACTGTCTTCCCATCCACCTGAATGCTGCGGGTAGCAAACTCCACACCAATGGTGCTCTTGCTCTCCAGGTTGAACTCATTCCGGGTGAAACGGGACAACAGGTTACTCTTTCCCACGCCTGAATCTCCGATCAGCACCACTGCAGCACCCAAGAGAGAAACGCTGGGTTAGACAACAGCTGACAAAGCATCTTTGCGTTAAAGTCTAAAATCAGTAACTCCGTACAAGGATGAGAAAAAAGGGGAACTTTCTGTTTTCTGTGGAAAGAAGCCAATATTCTCAGGTCTCTTATCATTTTCTTAAAAGCTCCTAAGAACTTCTTTTCTCACTTAAGAACCTATCTGATAGGCAGGTTTTGATTTTAAACAAATGAAAGTAGATCTGGACAACTTAACCATGAATAGGATTCATTTTGGTGGGTTTTCCTGCGGTATTTCTTGTCTCTTTTATCCAACTCACTGCAGAGACAAAATACTGTTGCTGAACTTCTAACACTGGCTCCCTGGTTCAGCAGCCAATATTAAGCAGACTTCCTTAGATACCGGACTAATTTAATTGGTTTATACTTAGCAGCAAAGTCACTGAAGCCTAACACTGTTAGTGTTAAAGATGTGACTAATTGTAACTTGCGAGAGGGCAATGGCACGAAAATAGCACACACTGCCAAGGAGAGGAATACTTCTTGAAAAGCCTCTTTTCAACTTGGAGTACATCTGAAATTCATGTGCAGCATTGACAGAGAGCCCTGCATACTGATCCATGCTCATGCGCGCCCGCGCGCACACACACACACACACACACAAACAAACAAACCCCTGCACACCCCGTTCACTTGATTCTTATACACACACACACACACCTGCATCATGATCTCTGCAAACACACACAAATACAACGCTTTGTACACTGATCCTTGCACACACGCACTCCACTGCAAACTGAAATACACACAAAAACACAGGGCAAACACAATGACATGCACAAGCATGCACAACACACACATAGGAATTTGGTTGGAGGAATTGTATCATCCAAGGGACATTATCCTGCTAGACTAAGGGGTGTGTCCTGACAGCCCTATGCAAGAGAATCAGTTCTCATCAGTCACACTGTAATTCTAAATATATTCATACACCAAAGCAAATAAATATTCTCTCTCTCTCCCCCAAATATCCGAATGCATAACAGAAACAATGCCCCAACTTCCACTATATCAATAACCTTTTTAACAGCTTGTGCAATAAGAATTTTGGCCAGTTTAGAGTAATAACAAAAAGGCCCTAGTTACATCTGTATTACATGTATTACCAGAAAAAGACATGCCTATTTCACTGTACTTGGTCATCATTATCAGTTAAGACAGGTCAGATTTAAATAATTTCCAGGACAGCTGTTCTTAACAGAAAGGCAGTATGAGCAACTGAAACAAATTACAGTTGTTATAACAACACAAGGCTGAAAAGTGAAATCTTACAGCAGGGAAGATCAGTTGATTTTCTATGCAAGTTTCTAGGAAAACTTGTGCAATTAGGTTTCTCCATTACAGTCAATTTACAGCTATGATTTTATTATCTAAATGACAGCTGGTAAGTTATCAAGTTAGTATTTTCTGTCAACTCTAACATGACAATAGTGAAGAAAGAATCTCAGTTTAATTGGCCACCTAAGGGACCTTTCTGTGTTATTCTCGGTGTTTTGGTGCTCTGTTGGATCAAGATTGACATTCCTGCTTTGACCTATTTTGTTCCACAATGAAGTGTAACCCAATACAGCAACGCAGGCTATGTCAGCGGTTAGTGCTCGAGGGTGATGATCTTTAGACCATACAAATGACTCACCCCATTTACTCTGCTGTTAAGTGATCTAAATAAACAGTCAATCTGCTACGAATTTTTCGCGCAGCATGATGGCCCAGGATATAAAAAATTCTAAGCGCCTAAATCCATTAGACGATTACCATTCTTTTATTTTCTTTCTATTTAAGAGGCTTGACTTGAGATCATGGGGCAATAATACGGTGGGCGATCTGGTCCTGAACCTCGAGCTCAGATAACTGCTTTGACTGGACCGTCTGTTCCCAGTCTTACAGACTTCAAACGGCCACTCCAGTTACGATGCAGCTCAGCCTAGTCGCGTAAACCCCTGCTGAGGTTGTTGCAACTAACGCAATGGTGTTGCAGAAAGCAAAACACCATCGTTGCCCACACCTCGTACAAATGCAACTAATCCTGCAACATTAGAAGTGACTACGCTGGCAATCCAAAAATCTGCGGATTGTTTTTCTATTCTACTTGACGAGCCTGAACCAATCGGAGCAAAGTGTAGGTAGTGTAACAAAGCGATACATTGCTGTCACCGCTACAGTGAAAGAACCCATAAATATACTAAGAAAATAAGCTCCAAAAAACTAGTTAGCTACTGTGCGGTTATAGACACTGCAGCCACAGCTAACAATTCTCTAGGAAACCGCCATTAACTAATGTAACGTTACACTAACATTTAGTTAAAACACCGAGCTAGGTAGCGTTTTTTCATAAATTTCTCATGTAAGTACGTCTATATAGCTTAATTGAGCTTCTTAAACAATGAAACCCACAAGCATACAGTTCTAACGTACTGTAGACCACTTTGCCGTCTAGATACGTTAGTTAGCTAACGTTAGCTACCTCTTTAGTAGGAGCGACAGTAATAAGTTAGATATCAGATGCGTAACCAGCCGGAGCGTTCTGTCCAGGAGTAAAATTTAACAACCTAATAACGAATATTATCCAGCCAGTTTTATGTTGACTATTTAAAATAGATCATAAAACTTAACTGTACAACCACGACATCGACCTACTGGATACACACAAGTCAACCACCCATTTTCTTTCTCCCTTCCCATCCGTAGTCTAAAAATGTAGCTAACGTCTAGCTATCAAGCTAACTACTTAGCTATGTTTCCAGCTTGATGTATCTGGGCATCTAGTTGGCTAATTGGCTTGTAATGTACAAAGCGACACAGGAATGATTCTTTTATCCGTTGAATGGATTAATTCTAACGTTACATTTCAGAGTAAACGTTTAAACGGATCGCCAGCAGTTGCAAACCAGCAAACTAACATATTATTAAGGTATACTAACCAGAAAGATGAACACAGAGGCAAGCAGCTTAGCTGGCTGGCTAGTTTGTTAACATGCAGTATTGACACAATCGCATTCAAGTATTGGCTACTGAAACAAAAAATGTGTTTACCTTTAAACAAGTAATCGTATTCGTCATCCCTCGTCCCCATCTTTCTTTAAATACAGGATAAAAAAATCTAGCTATTAAGTAAATGCAACGGGCTGTCTGAAGTACCTTAGCTAGATCAGACTACAATCTGTTCTTGCTTCCGAAGTACCACTACCAAGACAGCTAGCGAATCAGCCTCCAGATAATTTCACACTGGACTTCCGGGGTCACTGTATTAACATTTCTGCAGAACTAAGAGATCACTTCTTTTCAGCTGTTAGCCACCAGGAAAAAGAAACAGGCATTTCAATTGAATAAGTCTGTCCTATTTTCAAAAACTACACACCGCTAACAAGTTAAATAAGTGATCTGTTCAGAAAAAATGATGGGGAATGACAGAATGGGTTGATGACGTCATCTTCGGGAGGAATGTTGTGCTGGGAAGAAAGCATGATGCGTTCGCAACCCTTTTTTCACAAAGTTGATTGATTTCAAGTTAGCAGTAGCAGCTTGCTTAATAAAATAAGACCGAAAAGGCTGTCTAGTTAGATTTATTTTAGCTTGTTTTCCATCCACCAAGTGAAGATAGAAACCTAGTTATCTAGATAGCTTACTGGTTGGTCATCTCCAAGTTTTGAGCAAACCAAGGCTTGCTAGGACCCTTATTACGCATCTTATTCATTAGCTACATATGAGGAATTGTATAACTGATAAATGAATATAAAACTCTAGGTAGTTCATTCGTATATAGTAAATCTCTAGTAAAAACACACCTTTATTTATATGGAGGTTCCATGGTGTAATGGTTAGCACTCTGGACTCTGAATCCAGCGATCCGAGTTCAAATCTCGGTGGAACCTGTCCTTTTGGTGACGCATTGCCACGAGAAATGGAAATTTAAGAGTCGTGTCCGCGTCCAGTTTTACTTCAGACAACCTGAAGATCAAATACGAAACGCAATATCACTATAAGCACCGTAAGTGTGGGTAGGGATACAGACTTTTTACTCGCGGTGAAAGAAAGTGAAAACACAGAGAAAGCACAATTAATATTTAAATCCAATTACGTAACATACTCACCTAATTTGATTTCAAATGATGTACATACAATAGCCAATAAAACGTTGTTGACGGTGCATTGCATTACAGACGTGTATAATAACGTAATATATACCTCCAATGTACTGTAAGTCGCTGTAAGTCGCTTTAGATAAAACTGTAACTGTCAAGTATATAGAACAGCCTATTGTGCATAGAAAACATGGAGAAAGCAGCTTAATCCGTTCGATAGAAAGAGTTACAAACCAGTACAGGACAATCCACCCAAGGCCAGCACGTTCATGTACATGGCAAGTGGTGTAAATATGATAATGCAACGAACTTTTGACAATCTATAAAATTTATAAGAGTTTCCTTGTTTTCGGATCGTGGCTTGTTAAGATCATACATTTTACAGCTGGATAAAATCAAACAATTTACAGTTTTACTTGGTAAAAATAAAAAATGCAAGGGTTAAAGAACTAAAGCTGGCCGAGAGTTGTATGATAAACTAAAATGCATTTGCAATTCTATTGATGACAATACGTACATAACTAATACATACATACAGACCATGCATACGTGCCTAAAACATGAACTTATGCAATTTACAAGAACCGATATTAGTGATAATAGAGGGTGCTATTTTATTTATAATCGCTAGATGGCATCTAGGCTCCATAGTAGAGACAGCGCACCACTGATAACCTGAGGTTGTGAGAATATTTCTGTAGTATATTATTAGTAAATATTAATATGAGTAAGGTTTGAGGGAATAACATAAGTATATTATTATTATTATTATTATTATTATTATTATTATTATTATTATTATTATTGTTGTTGTTGTTGTTGTTGTTATTATTTTATGATTCGTTTTCCGAACGGGATATTGAGATACAACACACGTGCTCCAAAACGTTTAACTTGCATCAACCTGAAGATCCAGTACGGCACGTGACGTCACTACAGGCAACGAAAGGAACTTGACTCGCGGTAAAAGAAAACGAACACACTGAGAATGCAAGAAAATCCAGTGCCATATTATGCTCACCTAATTTGAATTCAAATGCTGTACATACAATAGACAATAAAACATGTTAATGGTGCACTGTTACTAAAAAAATGTAATGATAGCCTGATACGCAAAGATTCACTATTTATAGACTATGAAGGTGTAATATATATGTTCAACAACGCCGCTGGCGAACAATAATTCCGATACCGAGAGAAGATGTCTTGCAATCTGACGCTTTTCGGATCATGACTTTTGAAGATCATACATTTTTCAGAGGAATTAAAAAAAAAACAAAGAAATGTTATTTATTTGTTAAAATGTAAAAGAAAAAAACTGCATGGAATAAAAGCACTAAAACTGAGTCTTACGTGATTAACTAAAATGCATTAACAATTCTACTGATGACAATACATAAGCCTACATGACTAGCACATGCATAATTACAACCTAAACCTAACTAAAATATGAACCGTCATGCAATTCACAAGAGAAACCAGTATTAGTAAGGATGCTATTTCAGTTGTAATCGATAGATGGCACCAGGACTCCATATAAGGACATAGTGCACCACCGATAATGTAACTAGTGGATGTGTGGATTTCGGACTGGGTGAACCATCGTGTTCTCTGACACATGCTCATAGAACTGGGATTGTATATCAAGTGATATATGTACTCTCAGGTGATGAATGTACTCTCTCTCTCTCTCTCTCTCTACACACACACACGCACACATGACATACAGACATATTTTCAATAAAAACATCGATAATAAGACGAAACATTTGTCTTATCTCTGCAGTATATTATTAGTAAATATTAGTATTAGTAAAATTTGATGATGAAAATATGATAATGATGATTATTATAACATTATTATTATTATTATTATTATTATTATCATTATCATTATTATTCGTTTTTCCCAGTGGTACTAAGTCAGTGGCTCTGTGCTGAAAATATTGCACAAGACAAGTACAGACAGTTCCCATTCGTAGTCCGGTAGATCAAGGTTTCCAAGAACGTTTTGTGTCGTAAAAACATGGATTGTCTGTGCGTGCTTGGACCACAAGGGGGCAAAAAAAAACCCTTTTGAACTTTAGCAAATTAAAGACGTTTTTGACCTGGACGGTAATCGTCTCCAAGTTGTATTATTAGGCAACAGTATTCACAAAACTCCAGTGAATAACAGACACAAGACATGCATCCTTAGTTGCATCACACATTTATTAATGGATACATTATATGTGAGATTCTGGGGACAAAAATGGTTAGTCCTGGACGTATGTATGTCCTTCCATAAACACACAGAAAATATCATCCCCATGGGGCAAATAGGACGCTTATCGATTCCCATTCTACAGAGAAGGGGGAATAGCAAGGAACCAGATCTACTCAGTATTTGTTTCAATGTAGCGCATTATTCCAACATAAAATGTTGATAGAATTTAAAGAAAAAAAAAAAACACCAACCGTAAATTTGTGCATAGCGAGATACGCACCTCTCCCCTGCAACAGTGGATTTCAAAATGACACTGTTGGCAAGAAACTTAGATTGTAAAAACGTTACTCTCATTGGCACATTGTCATATTCATCGTAAATGAAATACGGAGTATTCCAAATTTTGCCTGGTACATGATATGGAGTCTGTTACACCGCACACGCATGGTGTCTATACGTTTTTTTCTTCAATGTGCTAAATATATAGGAAAAATCACTCCAGTCATGACGAGGAAGATAAAATGCTCCATAATTTATATCACCAAACATGAATCAAAAATGAAAAAAAATATCGTTATGTCGTATTAGCTGATTGAGTGTAAGATAAGTATTCAAATATTTAAATTATTTATCTATTGCCTTGCTTGCATAAAATACCATTGGTTCATGTTTCTGCTGAACCGGTTGCTGATGGAGGATCTCGTTAGCTAGGACCCAGAGCGAAGCCCCCCAGCTGTGTGCGAAATGTGACAGCTCAGGTCCGCTCCCGTCACAAGACGCCCGTGCGCCTCGGATTTCCATCACAACCAAAATGGCGGAGTAAAGAGACGGATCGACACCACGATGAACGGGACACGCTTATTGTAGTAGTGAGCCGAATTGTTATTTTTAAAAACAAAAGAGTAACGGAATGATGCAAGTGTGTTTGAGCCCAAAACCACAGACGCCGCAATAAGACACATATCGTCTTTTTCTCCAGTGATGTAAGTAGGATGATAACCCGTTGTTTTGTGAAGGTTTGTACCGAGCAAGCTAGCTGACTGGCTGGCTAGCTACCCGCTATTTTGATGGGTAACATTAGCTACCGGACTGTCAGTCGGCTCATTAACACGTTTAGCTACGGTTAGCTGATGTTAGCTATGTGGCTTTGATAGCTCGGTATCTGGCTAAATTCACTGCCTCTTGTGAGATTGTGTTGTTTTTTTTCGTTAAAAGATATTCTTCAATGTTCCCTTTGAATGGACAGAGTTGAGGGATTAGACCGCCACATTGATTTAGCTAGCTAGTGCCTTGTTACTAGGTAGCTAATGTTAGCTAGCTAGTTTGTATTTAAGTCCTATCTGACATAGCTAACGTGAGATAGCTACTTTGCTTAATGTCCACATTGAGCTAGCAAGCTTGCGAGTTATAAAATATATCTAGGTAACTCACATGTCATTTGCTCATCCTAGCACCTTTGGATGAACTGAATTAATTCTGTAACTTAGTAACATTAGCTAACGTTAACTTGGCTAGGTAGCCGGTTGTCTGATGGTTTTTTAGGGGGTTTCTGGCTTCACTCTGTCCCGGCTAAGATCAGCATGCTTGGGTTTGGATATTTTATCTAGCTGGTTAAGTTACCTAAGTTGGCTAATTTCTCACGGTGCAGTCACTGATTGTCATATATCATGTAGCAATCTAATATAAGGATATCTTTATGTAGCTATAGGTAAATTATGCTGTTGAAGTACTGTACAGGCAGCTAATAACGTGCGTTAATTTGCGTGCTTTACAGCTACACCATTCATACGTGCGTTATTTTATATTTTGTGTCGTTGTAAAACTGCCTGCACAGCTACCTGTCGTAACTAACGAAATATGACATCCCAAGCCGACCAGAGCGAGACCTTATTTTTTTCAGTACCGTTACTTTGGCGTTACTTTAAAAATTCGGCTCTTCAGTGTTGGATGAAAACACGGTTATGTGTCGTGATTCAATCAGCAAATCGTAGCGGTAATTTCTGTTATTGTCTTATTATTTGTTATTAGCTGAGACTTGATCCATATGTATTTGACTTGGAACACATGTACAAAAAACACGCGGCTTGGATTGTGAGTTTGGACCGTATGGTAGCTACCTTTCATCTCATTTAGCTAACGTTACGGTATCAGTGCTCTGTACTATATAAACGATATATAATATATACAGTATAAGTATATTGTAGGATAGAGCACTGATACCGTAACGTTAGCTAACTGCGACGAAAGGTACCATTGAACTAACGTTACAGTGTCAGTGCTCTGTGCTGTATATACGATATATATTGTATACGGTGTACGTATATTGTAGTATAGGGTGCATACAAGTGTACACCAGTAAGGTCTTTAAGCCCTGTGTGGAGTTTCCAGGTTCATTTAAATCTCGTCAGAGAGCAGGTTTGAGATGTATTTTAAAGTGACGAAAGGACCATAGGAACCCCCAGCCGGGAAGTCGTCTTCAGAAAAAAAAACCGAAATAAAGCGGAGTGTCACGGCTGCCAGGGATTTGCGGTTGTTTCTAGCTTGTAGGATGGCTAGCGATAAAGCTGTCTTGGTTTGAATGGGAACGGGAGGGCAGTGCGCACCTTGTCGGGGAAGCCGTAGTTGGAGTCTACAAACTTAACGTGGAGTTGTTTAAAGTATGTTGTCAGGTGTCTGAAAGCAGCGTGTCACGTTGCTAAAATGTTGACTCTTAACGAATGAATGGTAGGTTTCTTTTACGTTTGTATCCTTCATGAAGTATAAGTTTGTTGCTTCCCGCTGTAAGTACCAAATCGTAATTACACAAATGCTAATATATGTTTGCCATACGAAAGAGGCGCATTAATGCAAACCGTTTTTTTTCTTTTTGAAATGAGACGGTGCTGTAGGGTGAAAAATTAATTTGGTACGCCGGTGGTTAACAGCACAACAACGAAACTGTAGCCTCTGGAAATATGAAACAAACTTGGTAATTCAAATGTAATTGGGTACCTTTCGAGGATGTGTAATAAGTGCAGCCCTGCAAACGAATTCGCAAAACACACTGCATAATTGTGTTGTAAGCAGAGATGGTTGATTCAGATTAGGAAAGGATCGTAGTGTGGATTATAGCGCTGCACCGTGTTGCAGAGACCAGTAGAAACTCTTATGTATCCGATAGGATTCAGAGCCAAGACTGAATCTGCCGAGACTCGCGAGGACCTGCCCATGTGGTAGTGGCTCCAGCTGTTGGTCGGACAGAAGCGGGAGAGCCATTTCCTCTCTTTAAAATGCGCTGAAATATTAATCAACAGATGCTCTGCAGACGTGCACATTCTAAATCCCGGTATGCTAAAGAAGGCGCTTGTCTTGTCAGAAGGCTTTAGTTGCATCGCTGACAGGCATGTTGTCTTTGTGTGTGTGTGTGTGTGTGTGTGTGTGTGTGTGTTTTTCCACATTGCATCGCTGTGGTTTTTGTATCCGTGTGGTGAAAGATTGTTTGGGAGAGGTGTTGAAGGAAAGTTAACTTTGTCAAATGACATGCCATGCGTTGACTTAAACACGTCAGCAATGCACACCCCTGTGGTCCCCAGCCCTTGCCACTTCCCAGAGAGGTATCCTTTGTCACCATCCTCTTTAAGACCGGATCTCTGTGTGCACAGCTTTCCAGAGAAAAGAGTAGTGCATGGTAGAGGCAGAGGGCCCCGCTCTGGGGGCTGGTAAGAGATGAGCTCACGAGTAAAAGAGCTGGTTGCAGTCCCTGCATTTTTTTCCCAGGGAGATGAAGGGACTCTAGCAGGGCCGGGAGGGCCACACACCACAGGGGGGGGGATGGGGTCTGCGCGGCTAATGCAAGACATCAGGTGCACCCACTGACCCTGTCTCTGGCTGCCCCGGGCCCCTGCCAGTCAGTTCGGCGGGGGCTTTTAATGGCCTTCCTCGAAGCCGCAGACGAGGCCGGGCCGGACCCCCTCGTGTAGTCCATTTACATTCCGAGCGGCGCGTATGGAGCCGTGCGGAGGCTCTTCAAAGGCATGCGGCAGAGCCTAGGAAACCTGCAGACGGGAGGAGGACGGAGAGCAAGAGGAAAGAGCTGGCCCCATGAAGGGAGGAGCCCTCCTCAGCCCCTTTATAGTGCAGAAAAGAAATCCTGACATCCTGTAAAACTTCATCTTAAAATCCAGTAAATCAACCACATGCATTAAAACCAGCACAGGGTCTGGAAGTACCTAAAAAAAAGTAGAAGTACCGTAAAAAAGGAGGTATTTTTCGGTTGCATACCATTCAGATGTTTTTTTGATTGTGAAATAGTGCCAGATCATAAAATTTGTCCTTTAAAAAGACATATTTTATATACAGTTCTCCTCTATCTATTTCAAAGATTCAAACGTGTCAAGAAGGTATTTTTCATTTATCGGTACATCCTGCATAACCTGCCTGAAATTAGCAAATGAGAATCTGCTGGCAGTTCCAGACACATTTTATGTCAAGAGTCCTGACTAAGCATAAATATCCAGAAATGTAGAGAAGCCAGTGTAACACCCTGTCTGCAGCATTGCAAAATAGGGGTTAGGGCGTTGATATGTAGTTATGTGTCTAATGCCTAAACTGCACTGCATTGAACATTATGAATACTGTTTTACAAAAAACATTGAGACAGTGTATATATGCATTTTGGTAGTACAATATCCTTGCATTTTGAACAGCATGTCTACAGAAGGATTAGCACAAGGTACATCTGAAATATGTGTATTTTATTTTATAAGAGTATCCAAATGCCTCCTGATTAGTTGAGTGTGAATGTGTCAGGGCTGGCTGTGTTGAGGGAGGCTGTTGTGGTGGTTTCTGGGGTTCACTTTTGACCCTACCACTGTGAAAATTCTGCATTCTGCTGGGTCACTGTGACTGCTTTCCTGACAGATTTGGCAGCTCCCATCACGGTTGCATTTTCACAAGTCAGGTGAAAAAGTGGTCATCATAACCAATTGCAGTCCAAGGTTTCGCACAGTCATCCTGTTGAGCGTCAGTCAGCAGTCAGGAAGACGTGGTGGTGTTTCGTTAATGGCTCCATTTGTCATTAGAGTGGCAGGGTAGAGATGCCTTTTAAACTTCAGCTTACACAGCTGCACTGATATTCCACAAAATGAAGCAAGAACAGACCATTGCTTACACCGGAGATTGATTTTGAAGAACAATATCATGAAATAAAAAAGCCTGCATTAAGACATGATTGCTTGGCTAACATAGAAAATCTATTTTGGTGTTCCGCTCTTGATGATGTAACTTTCAATTGCAGTCAGAGTGCTGTTGGTCTGTCTTTAATTGGCCCGTCCAGAAAAACTGTGCCTTCACTCACACACCTCTAGCAGAATCCAGGCCTCTCAGTGAGCCCAGAGCTGTGCAGATTCAAATGGAGAAAGAGAGAGATTGTGTGTGAGAGAGAGAGAGAGAGAGAGAAAGAGAGAGAGATGGCTGGATGCCCCTCGGACAGGAACGATTGCCTGAGATTTCAGCTATGTGCTTAACCGACCCAGAGTAATCATCGAGCTTCAGGCCCTGGCAATTACCCTGCTCCTTTGTTTCTGTCCCCTCCTTTCCTCTGTGTCACTTTATTTACATTGATCACCTGAAAGATCCTTGGCTGCATTCCTCTGTGTGTCCTCAGAGGCGTGTCCTGCACTGATCGCTGCACCCACCTGTGCTTAATCGTGTGATGAAAGCACCAGGTCACAGTGCTGTACACCCAGCCCGTGCGATGCGGGATCGGTTGTCAGTTTCTTTCCTAACGGAGAGGTTATAGCACACCCCTCCCGTGGGCCGAGGGCATATAGATTACAGCGTGGGAGGAAGGACTTGGTTTTTAATGCATCCTAATTGCTTCCTTTGTGATTGTAAAACTTAGTAATTTAATTAATGAACCAGAATTTAGGAGGTGCACCCAGTGTGATTACAGAATTCAGCTGTAATTAAAGATATTTATGCCTTGCTCCTCTCGGTTGCTCCGCTGTCTGGGAAACAGGGCGGTTTATTAGGTCAAAGCAATTGACTGGCCCCAGGTAAGTCAGTTAATCAAGGAGCAGACACTGAAAAATGAGGAGCGGGAAATAAAAAGGTGTACCAAAAAAAAAAAAAAAAATCGAAACGGCTGCCTTCGAGCAGTGAGCTCTGTGAAGGCTTGTTGTCTGCCAAGGGAGGGAGCCGTAAGATCCACCCCAGAGTATAGGCGGATTGAGAGATTGTGCTTCCTGGGGACTGAGTTTCATCCTCCAGGGAGTAAAGCCTCCCGAACGAAGCACTGCCTGCATACTGGAGGCCCTCATCTGGCTTTGCCACATGTGGTGATTCATACTTTTTCAGCACGAACAGCCCAGGGGCCTGCCTGGTTCAGTTTTCGCAGTGGCACTCCTGTAGACTGAAAGCTACATCTCCTCCATGAGGCTGCACTCGGTCACGCTGGGTGTGGGGTGGGGGGGGGGGCAGGGTGTAGTCACAGAGCCTCGCGGATAGCGTGTCCACACGTCTCTGGATCTGTCCCCATTGGTGGGGAAATCTGCACCATTGGGGACAGAGTAGGTTGGTTGAAAGTTGGGGAGGGGTGGAGTCCTGAGAGTGGTGGCGTTGGATGAGGAATGCATGGAATTGTGAGCTGATGTGCCCGTCATTGGCACTTCTCTCCCCCTCTTTCTCTCATTGAGCATGAGTCCTGTTGTCTCAGCAGAGGAGTTCTAAGTCATCCTTTTTTTTTTTTTTTTTTAAACAAGTTTTGGTAGCGAGGTGGCACCCGCCACGCTGATGTTTGTGCAGACAACAGCAGCAGATGTTGAAGAGATTATCTGCCATGATATTCTGGTCCCAGACCAGTGCACATCTCTTGCTGCGCCCTCCGTGGCTCCTCCAATCAAACTGCCCGTGCCTCCCTTCCTCCAGCTGCAAGCCGCGGCTCACTGCAGCTTACCATCTGCCTGTCTGGGACGGAAATTACCACAAGACAAGCGTGCATCTTTCACAATGGGGTGGCAGTGTAGTAGTGGTTAAGAAGCAGGACTTGTAACCAAAAGGTTGCTGGTTCAATTCCCCACGGTGGCACTGCTGCTGTACCCTTTGGACAAGGTAATTGCCCCACAATTGCCTCAGTAAATATCCAGCTGTACAAATGGATAACATTGTAAAAAATACCTGTAATTTATGTAAGTTGCTCTGGATAAGAGCATCTGCTCAAATGCCAATAATGTAAAATGTTTGCTAAAATGCCAATAATAATGGCAAATCACAACTTAGTTGGAACTGAAGCTTTAGCGAAGTCTAAGACACATAAAAGGACCTTTCATTTCAGCCTGTTTTTTTTTTTCTTTCTTTTTTCTCAAAAGACTTATTTCTGCACCAGTTGGAATGAATAAGAATCTGCCACTGGCAAACCTGCTAGTAACTAATTTCACATTGTTTTAGAGGTGCAGAGCAAGCTGGGTGGAATTGGATCGGTTACTTCAAGTACCAGCTCCGTCAGTGACAGACAGGAATACTGCCAGTATGCCATTACATTATGCGACCTGGACTGGTATGCCAGCCGCACTATTAGTGCTCAGAAAAAGCATTATAATGTCAGTTATGCATTGAACTGGAGTCGAGAGGAATGAGCAATGGATGAGCATTTTTTTTTCAAGCATATAACTGTCGGGAGGATCTTGCTCAGGCCAAGGACATTGAAAAAGAGAAACAAATTTCCCGAGCGCAGAGTGGATGAAGTGGTATCTGCAGTTAAACAGAATTTAAAATCACATTTGTACTTTTTGTCCCCGAGAGCTGCTGTTGCGTGTGTGTTCTCCATTAAGCCAGCATGATGACACCAAGTAACCAGCCCGCAGAGAATAATGCCTTGTCACACAAGGATGGCACCTCAGTTGGGTGATGCAGAGGCATCAGCCTGGCAGATGCATGAAGGAAATCGAAGAGATCTCCAATTAGAGGTCCCTCAACTTTTGCATCTGCAGTGTGCTACCTAAAGAAAGCCAAAACTTTTCTTCATGGCAGTTGAGACAATAAAAGAATGGCTTTTTTTTTTTCTTTTTAAATGCTCCCTTGTGCACCAGCATGCAGTGAAAATGACTGTTCTCAGAGGCATAGATGATTGTGACCAGAATGAAGAATACCAGCAGAAGTCACTGATCATCCCCTTGTGTACCCATCATGCATCTGGTTTCTGTTGTTCAGAATGTCTCGGGAGAGCTGAAGATCAGTGAGAATAAGCTATGCAAGCATGTGAAGGAAAGATATTTGCTGTGTGCATTCCAGTCCTTGTTTTCCAGGCATAGCATCCGTGGTGTTGTAGCAAGAAAAACAAAAAAGTTAAATGTCGAAATGGTGAGGATATCCATCATTAGGAATTTAATAAGCAGTTCCATACCCTTTGAAAGGAAGCCAGTTGTCTAGCATCACCCTGGATTTCCCAGAGTTTTCTTGAAGATACTGGTGCCTTGTGGGGAAGTGTCATCTAGTCACCCTTGAGTAATGGCACATTAAAATATTAAATTCGTAGCAGTCATACTCACGCATCGTTCATTTGGCATTATAGAATTTATAGAAAAGTTACTGACAGGCAGATCTCCTATGTGTCACTGCAGGAGTCATCATATTCAGATTCTTGTGGTACACCTCATCCCTCATTAAAGTCAATTCAAGTTATTCTGTTTTTAATTTGCTGTGTTTTCTCATATGTGCAGTTAATTTTATAATAAATTAGGAAATGAAAAGCAATGGTTTAGTAGGCACATTGGATCATCCTGTGACTAAATTATTTTCCCTTCGACTAATTAATGACTTGTAATCATTACTGATTTAAATTACGTATGCATATGGAACTGTTTTTCGGAGAATAGTCCTATGAGCCCTTTAAACTCCTCTCAGAGACCTATAGTGACAATTGAAACGGTAACAGAGCAGTTGAATCAAAATCATATTTTGTTTCAATTTGTTGCTTATTTTGCAGTTTGTTTCTTGTTTCTGCATTGATTTGTTTGAGTGCCAATTCATTATTTGTTCACAGGCCGTAGGGAGAATAGTCACTTCATAGTTTTAGCAAAGGAAAGGAAAAAATGAGTGCAGGCTGAATGTAGCAAGTAAGAGCATGTCTGTTATTATGTATTGCATCTTTTGTAATCTGTAACCGTGCCTCTTTCTTAATGTTGCTTTTGAAATCATGAGCATAGTAAGTGTGAGCTGATATCTTTTACAATAGGTGAAGCCTGGCCGACTTCCCTCAAAGGCCATTGGGCGCAGTTCTGTATCATCAAAGAGGTTTTCTGTATTTGTGTCCCTCCTGCCAGAGCAGCTGTGTGGTGTGGCTGTAAGGAGCGGGGCTCGTAATCCAAAAGGCTGGTGGATTGATACCTTGATTGAATACCACTGTTGCTTCAGCGAGGCGTTTAACCCAGATTTTCTCAGAAAATGTCCAGCTGTATAAATGAATGAAATGCATGTAGCTATGTGTGTCACTCTGCATGAGAGCTTATTAAGCAAATTAAGTAAATTGGACTTAGCAAGCATGCGTGTGAATTGCTCCTTCAGGGAGGGGTATTGGGCAATAGACAGAGCAGACCTTAGAGTGGGGCGTAGCTCAGTCAGCCTCTGTGAGGCTTTCATACCACTCACAACATGTTAATACAAATATGGGTGGATCACCAGCAACCCACCCAGGGATGGAAATCTGAGATGTTATCAGGGGCTCTGAGAAGGTAGTTGTTAAATTGAATGGGAGCTACTCTGAGGTAATTTTGAGGCAATTTAAATTTTCATGGGAAAAACTAAAACTGAAATACCATGCTGGGGACAGTGAGACGGTGTCCGATGGTGACAAGAACATTTTGGAGAGTTAAGGCTGTGCTCTCTTCCTCTACAAACCAGTAAGGTGTCACAGAAAAGAGTCAGTAGCCTTCTCCTTTTCTTCCTGCCTGCTGTGAGCCTTTGTTCTATAGTTGAAGCAAAACTCTCTAAAGGAACTTCAGAAGACATAAATTGGTGGGTAACTGCACATCAGTTCAGTAAATGGATAGTACTTCGTGAAAAGGTTATCAAGAGGGGGGTGTATTTGGGCAGCCACTCAAGATTGAGTGGGTTGATTGCTTTCACTGTGGTGTGTGAATGCGAGTCAGTCAATCCACAGTCAGGCTATAAGTGAGAATCAATCCGCCCTCCTCCTTACTTTAATGGACAAAATTCAGTGAGCGGTACTTACTATTGAACTCAACTGATTTTTGAGTATTTGGTTGGAATGCAGATCTGGCCAATGGCCAACATTGCGGTTTTGTCTGGGATTCAGTGATGGTGGAAGAGACTCATCCCTCATGCTGTTTGTATCCTTTAGCTGACATGGTCCAGGCAGAGGTATGGCCCAGCAGTTCACCCAGGATGTCTGCTTTTGTGTCATTTGCTGCATAAAAGTTCATGTGCAGTTTGGTAATGTATGGATGTCTTGACTCTCAAAAGCTGTTGCTTTTGGAGCAGGTTCATTTGAAAAACGAACCTACCCCAGAGTCAAAAAGTCAAAAAAAAAAAAAAAGTCAAAACAAAACAAAATCATGCAAATTTCCTGCATGGCGCTGTATGTTGCAGTTTCATCAGAAGGTTCTGGAGTAATCCCATCCAGGAGGGAAGAGTTGATCCCGCTGTGATTTGGCGATGGTGTTTCCCTTTATCCAGCTCTGTCCAGGGCCAGCTGTCCAGTGTGGGCTGCGTGCCACTCGCACAACGGCCCGCCAAACAGCCCAGGTCAGCACCGAGGACACGGCCAGCAGCAAAGCTAAAGCTGCCCCGGCACTGACAGATTACACCAGCATGCGCTTAAAGCCGCGTATGTTTCATACCCTGCCTTAAATCAGTGATGACAGAGGATGTACACCTACTGTATTTACCTGCTCATCTGTGTAAATGTTTGTCCTTGGAGCCATGTTTGCAAGCTTTGGACAAGGGGCTTCTGTGATGATCTCTGATACGCACAGAATCCTACATGTGTAGACTTTGTCCTTAACTCTGTCCTAAACAGACATTCCAAATCCCCACTATGCAGTTAAGCGCATGGGTTTTCCACATGTTGTAACCATACAGAAAGGCCCTGCTTCTTGATCCCGTACATGTTTCTGCTTAAGAGAAACTGTCCCAGGGCAAAATCAACATTCAACCGATGTTGATCCACGGTCACAGGCTTGCAGATATCACATTTTGGAATAAGAAAATATACTTTGTTCTCCCACATGTTCTTTTTCCGCCCAACATTCTGTGCGTGTGTGACGTTTTGCATGGGGAGAGAAGAACTGACCGCCTACCCTTTTTGAATAACAAGAAGCAGATGCTGGACCAGATGGAGTTTTTTAAACAGGCTCATTTGTTTTTCCTTTCTCCTGCTTAGTTCAGCTCAGCTCAGCTCAGCACAGTCCAGGTCACCCATGCTGTAGCCACTGCAGCTGCACTGTGGAGTGTTATCAGGAGGCCTTTGCTGTCCAGGGTCCAGAGAAACCCATTCTCGCCGGCCAGGGACTGCTGGTGCTTGGAGGCTTTAGACAGCTGGAGGATATGGCTCATGTTGTTTTTAACACCCCCTGTGTGTGAAGGCAAGGATGCTGGGGCTCTGTTTCCTGTTTCAAATTCCTTCCCTTTTTCCCCCCTCTTGTGTTTGACGCCATTCACACTGAAAGAAAGGAACACAGGAGAGCTGGATCCGTTGCTGAAAGTATGTAGCACAGTACTATGTGGGCGTTTGTGAGTGGGCAGTGCAGTAAGTGGTACAGTGTAACAGGCCATTAGCTGGGTTGATTTATTTGTATGGTATTATTTTTGGTGGAATCGTTCCACAAAATCTGTGTGAAAATCACTTTGACATCTTAAAAATGCACAGCATTGCCGTCAGAAAAAAATTACAGAGTCAGGGGGTGAACAGGAAGATAGGCGGTAGAATTGGAGGTAGCTAGCAAACTGCGGGAACAGTGTGTGGTGAATAGCGGTAAGGTTTGTGAATGTACTGAGCTGCTGGTGTCAGGAAAGGTATTTGTATTCTGTTGTCTGATCTATAGATGCTAACCTGAAAGGTCACTGTACAAGCGTCTGCTGCAACAGGCAAATTCTCTGCTACAGCTAGATTTGTATTTACCCAGCATAATATTGCACACTTCTAGGTACTGCTACTTTGCAATCATTTTTCCTCCTTTGGATAAAACGTCAACTTGTGGTGACAAAAACGGGCCAATCCTAGCAGATTGGTTTAGCATGGATTAGGTCTGATTAGGTCATGTGCTAGTCTGAAAAAGTTGATATATTTCAACTCCTAGCTGTGCTGATTTGCTTGAGCGTCGTCCCTATCGGAGGTAATTCTCCCATTGTATTTTGCCCTACATTGAAATGTCTGTCTGGATGGTACCATGGCTCAGAAGACTGGCAGCTCCTATCCTTGCCCAGGGCCACAGGAGAGAAAACCTGGCACACACACCTACACTCACCTCTCTGGTCTCATCACAAACACCACATTTCTGTTCCTCCTTTATCATAGAGCTCGCAGATTACAGTGAACCATTGTAAGAGAGGGAGCAAGCACATCACATGTATTCTGGTTCCTATCACATGTTTACAGGGAATGAGGATCCCCGAAGGGCAATGCTCCGCGGACACAGGACAGCTTGTAACAGGGACTCTCCTGTAACCTGTCCCTGTGGTGCACACTATTAACTGCCCTCTAAGGTTTAGCATTGGCCAAAATAAATTCTCTTTCAGGATGTCCCCAGGGCTGGGCTGCATGGACTTGTGTATTTTAACTGCTGGTACATGGTGTGAGAAAAAGAGGCCCTGAGTTTACAGTTCCAGATTTTATAGGCTGTTTCATATGGAGGGATTTGATCAGGCAACGCCCCACATAGACCCTCATCCCACACGCATCGTGTGTGTGGGGAAACGAACAGTAACGTGTCACGTGACGGGAACTGTGTGTCTAACAGAGCTTGTAATCCTCATTGCAGTGGGTAAGTAAATAAAAAGGGGGAAGGCACTGGGAGACCTCTTAAGTGGTGCATGTTTTCAGTGCCGCTAAAGCTCTAAATAATGAAACGCGGCATTAATGTGTACTCCAGTGGCTCTTGGCTGTTAAAGGGACGCTGGTGGTGTTAAAGAGGGAGAAAGGGAGAGAGAAGAAGTGGTTCCTTTTGCTGGATTGACAGCGGCTCATCCTTATCTCCCTGTCCCTGTGGGCAGTCTGGCTGGACAGATACCTCCATCTGTAGCCCCCCTGAATGACCAGACCACAGTTCTTTTCCAGTTAGCCTGGCAGAGGGACACAAATGAGGCCAGTTGGATTATGTTTTTTTTTGAAAGCCTGTGTGTGTGTGTATGTGTGTGTGTGTGTGTGTGTGTGCGGGCGCACGTGCGTGTATGTAATATTTCACAGCTGCTTCAAGCAAATCCTTCACATATTGTACAGAGCACTTAGTCCCATATAGAGAAACTGTAATACACCAAGAGCCTTGCAAATGTATATACTACACTATATTTAGGCTACAAGGAATGTACTTGAAGATTTATAATAGCTACAGGAGATGGATATGTAGTCTATAAGCTTCTTACATGGATAAGAAAATTGCTAAAAATTGTTTTACTACATTACACAGAGAATTTTTTTTGACTAAATGTTAAAGATGTGGTATCTGAAGCAGAATCAAGAAGCACACAAAGATTATGAGTAATTGAAAAATTTGGGACTGAAAGACACAAAAATCCATCTAAGAAGAGCAGTTAGGAGTAGTATTGTGTTGTGAAGAATATGAAGATACTGTTCCTGAAGGAATAGTCAGAAGTAAACCATTGATCAACCATCCATCAGCACTCTCTAAATCAGGATTAAAGAAAGTGTTTTCTTGCCTTGAATTGTGGCTGACATCATTATTTTGTTATCTACCCCAAATAGTCTGCACCATGAAAATAGAAGAGAAGATTTTTACCTGTGACTTGTATTTATTAATTTTTTTGCTGCAGCTATCCCAAGCAGGCCGAGTTCTCACACAAATGTTCACTCGGTTAAATGTTAATAAACCATATCAGTACTGTTATCAGCTCAGCCCTAATCAGCCAGTTCACTCCTGGGTCTGCAGGTGTCACGGTTTCCTTGTCGTCCTTGCGGGGGTGGTGTGTTTGTGGGCTGCCCTGGGTTCCTTCAGGTTTTGTCTGTGTAGAACCTTGAGAAGGGACACCTCGTCCCACACCTGTGGGCTTTAGGCATGAATACAGAACTTATCAAGCTGCCTCTGTCTCTCCCCACTGAACTTTAGGGCATAATCATGACACACACAACCCGGCTGATTTCGCAATCACCATAGAAGTATCAGTCTGCTGTGCAAGTGGAGATAGGCCTCTCTGCTGCTGTTGAGTGTTGCATGAGTGTGCAGCTTTGTGGAGGAACGTCTGTCAGTCTAGCAGAGGGGGGTACAGTGGCAATATGCCTCAGGGTCTCTCAGTCAAGATGTGGAACCCACTTATTACTCTGACAGAAGCCCCTGACAGTTGAGTAACACCCTGAGGACCTGAAAACATGAATCTTTTTTCGTGAATAGGTGACCTCAATGTTTCATCCATCCACTGTTCAATCCTCAATTTTCCCCCTCCACTCTCCACTATCATTAATTCATTTTTAAAGATGAGTAAATTAGCGTGGCAGCTCTTCAGTGCCTTGCAGTGACAGGACTGAAAACGCTGTAAAATGCATCTCCTTGACAGGGGCAGTATTCGTAAAAGGGCGCTGTAATTGCTGCTCGGAGGTTGAAAGTGTCGCTGGAATTTGCTTAGAACCCTTGAACGTTTGATCAGATTTCACTTCAAAAGAGGGCTTGCGGAGGCTGTGACTTGAAGCCAGCATGGGAGAGCAGCGTAACTCTGTGACTGCGAATGTAATGGACACCACCAGGCAGTCGTCACAGAGTGTGCGTGTAGACCTCTGTAGCAATGACTTCCCCACAGGATATCCGCTCTCTGTGTGATCAGTGCTGATTTGGTGATGAAAGTAAGGGCTTTTCCCGAGATGGATGAAGATAAGGGAAGTGTGCGAAGGGTTTCCATGGCGTCCCGCTTCCCCTGCGTGAGTGGTGTCTGCGTGGGGACTGACATGGGTCCGAGGAAAGTGATGACGTGGGAGGTGAGCACAGCAGCAGGAGGCCATGGAGTTGCAACATCGGAGCTTAACTGGAAGAAGGCTGTATTCGTCACAATTGAGGTGTCTGACTCTGTGAGGCCATTCCAGCTCATCAAGAAGCATTCTGCTTGGTTAGTGCTTGATTGAGAGATCTAGAAGAAGGTTGCTGCTGGAAGTGGTGCTTCACAGCCAGTAGGGGGCACTTTCCCTATTGACCAACACAGTGGGGGCACTTTCCCTATTGACCAACACAGTGGGGACACTAGTAGACTAGATTCCCCGAAACCTTGGTCAAGACCTCATGCCCCAAAAGAGAAGGGGTTAACCTGCTATACTGGTGGAATTTCTAAACTGGGTCTCTTAGTCTTTCCACCTAATCTTACTCCCCTACAGTTGATTGGCCTATAAGATTCTACCTTGTTTCCCCAGGTTATCACAGTAATAGAGAAATGATTACATTTTATTTCTTTCCCATAGAAATAAAATGCATATGTTCTGCAACTTGTGAGTGTATGGCAAAGTATAGTGAGTGTATGGCAAAAAAACAGTCTGTGAGTGTGTGTGGTTTCTGATGGAATCCATTTCTGTAGTGTGTTCTGTGTGGGAAAAATTGAGGGCCAAACTCTTCTCCTTGGCAGAAATGCCAAACCAGACTGCGTGACTTGGGGTGGAAGTGGTGTTTTTTGGGAAAATGTTTTTGTGTTTTGTGAATTGTGCTGTGGTTGGCATGGCTTTATCTGTGCTGTTGTTGTTGTTATGCAGACAGGGGTACAGAGAGAGTTAAAGACAGCGGTCATTCACCCTCTTACTCTTCATTGTTGACTCATCCACCCGACGCTGCCGGTTCCTCTGTGTTTTGCAATACTTCTAGGTACTTGTTCTTGATGATGCGTGTCGCTCACTGAAGTTTGTAATGACTGTAGTTTTATTAGCAGTGTTTAGTTGTTTTTTCTGTCCTTATTTCACTTCTGTTTTGTGCTTCATCAGCGCAATACTGAAATGAAGGATTGGGCTTCATGCTTTCGGTCTGTGCGGATTTCTGTGTATCTTGGCGACCGTGCAGTGTTTAAACGTTTACCCTGTAGAAAGAACGAACGGGAAACTGCTCACCCATGTCTTTCCCTTAATTGTATAGTTGGTATAATATATAGTTGTGATTTACCAACTTGTAGGCTGTCAGTCTATGAAACTAAATGATTTAAGAATGTTTTCCCTTGTTTTTTACTGTACAGAATTAAAAAGCGTTTATTTAGGTCTCTCTGCATATTCAGTTCAGGTTCTCTCTTCATTTCCTGCCAGTTGGACTGGAAAATTCTTTATTCCCTCAACCTCGGGAGCACAGCATCATTATGTGATCATTGGTAAAAAAAAAAAAAAAAAACCTGCCTGTTCTTTAGGAGGAGAACGACTGGGAATTTTATGTTTCATTTCATCTCCGCAGCATTTGAGAAAATGCACAGGATGTTCAACCGTTGCCATGGTGAGCACTGCAGTTTTGACGTTTCTGTCCTGATGGCGTTGGTGGGGTGGGACGGGTGTAGTGGATGGGGAGACGGGGGGTGAGTTGGAGCTGTGGATTATGCCCTATATATAATCCTTTAGATGATTGGTGTTACATCCTTGGCCGTCTGGGCTGTATTTTTAGCAGCCTCACTGTGGCCAGTGTTCTGGGCTGAAAGAGAGGGGAGCGAGGAGGAGTACTGTCATTTTGAGTCAGCCTCACGGGAATTACGAGGAGGAGGCGGAGGAGCTGAGAGGAGGAGGTGGAAGGGAGAAAGGAGGGGCTTGGAGAAGGAGTTGGATTAGAAGAGAGATTGGAGAGAGAGATGGTAGCTGGAGGTGAAGGAGGGACTCTACAAGGGGCCTTAAATTTGGAGGAGTAGGGGGAGTGGTGGTTGGAGTAGGGGGGAGGTAGAGGTTGGAAGAGGGGAAAATGAGTTGGTGGAGGAGAGAGTAGAGGTTGGGTGGGGGCCTGGAAGATTTGCTCCAGGAAGAGCGTACTGCATCAGTTCAGGATAATCACACTTACTGTCTCCTTGTGCTTCACTAAGTGCTCCAGTGTACCTTTGGTCACACTGTATTCTATTCTATGCTATTCGTCTGCCAACTGAGTCTTTCAGCCTCAGGCTGAGGTCTCTCTTGAGTAAAGCTGTTGTGGATGCGAGACTGGGGATTGGTGGGTTTTATAACTAGCTGGACGCTGAAGATTTTGATTGGCTGAGCCTTTAAGCAGCACACAGACCACACACCACTGAGCCCCATGGCCCTGTTCCATTGGATTTAACCCTGTCAGCTCCGAATAGTGAGAAATTGAGGAGGCGCCTCTTATTAGTGGGTGTAGGTTACTGAGAAGTGCTGCTGCATTTACAGTTTACTGCCTTTGGCGACAACCTCCAAGGATTGGAGGAAGAACAGAGAGGAGCAGACAGGTCAGGTCTGATTGCGCAGGCAAAGCTGATCTCATTTCAGATCGACAGGCCCTCAGAGCTCTTTATAGCATTGTGTAGGAGGCCACCAGGCAGACAGGAACACCCTTGCCTCTCGTATAGGCTGTGCAGCTTGTAGTGAGCTCTGGAGAGTGAAGTAAGTAGATGTGTTGTGCTGGTTCTTCATAAGGTTGTCCCCATATTTCATAAGGTGAGACATTATGGATCATAAGACTAAGCCATACCATTTTTGGATCGTATCACTTCTCAGGTCCTGTTTTATGGTCTGGTATAGTAAGAAATTGTGAGTGAAGAGACATGGGTGATATTTACTCAGTGTATTGGCCTTTCACAACATCTACATCTACATGCTCCATCTCCACAGTCAATACTGCGTGTGGAGTGGAAGAGACCTATTGTCTCTGTCACCTGAATGGAAGAGACCTATTGTCTCTGTATGGAGTTATCACATTGTTTCTGTGGGATTTGACGTAAACGCCATGCAGATCATAGGAATCGCATCACGGAAAAAAGCAGACCCGTGCTATTTACAGTACAGTGAGAGCGAGGCCAGGGAGGTGGTGTTTAAAGAAATCTCTTATGATGGAGGAGAGGAAATGGGGGGCCGAGCGGGTGGGAGTTCGGGGGTCACTGCTTGGGGGCAGGATGAGGTTGCCCCAGAGCCTTATCCCACATTGGACATCTGTCTTCCATTAACCGAAGCACAGGAAATCAGGCCTTTAAATCTCGCTTGACGGAGGCTACAGCACATTTCAGACTGCTGTCTCACCACGAGGCAGGGATTGTGAGTAGTGCTATGCAGAGGGAGCTGTGAAGGACGGGCTGAATTGTAAAAGAGCAGGGTTACCTGTGAAAGACAGGGTATGGAAAGAGTAAGGTTTCTATCGAGAGAGAGGAGTAGAGAGAACCAGGATTCCAGTGAAAAGGTCCAGTTCCAGTGTAAAAGGAAGAATGAAAGAGCCGGGTTTCCTGTGAAAGATGTAGTAATGGACGGGGGGTTACCTGTGAAAGAGGTAGTAACGGAGAGAGAGGGGTTACATGTGAAAGAGGGGGTAAAGGAGAGAGAAGGGTTACCTGTGAAAGAGGGGGGGGGTGAAGAAGGGAGAAGAGTTACCTGTGAAAGAGGGGGGGATTGAAGGAATAGTGTGGACCTTCGATGTGAATCCTCCTTTTACAGTCTAAGCAGAAACAGCAGAATTATTCCAGCCAGACAGAGAGCTCAGCCATCACGCCCTGTTAAAGTGCTGTCCCCTCCCTGTGGCTGCCTGTGCTGGTAATGATTTGGCAGGACTCTCTTTGTGCTGACTACAGCTGTATTTCTTTAAAATTAAGCAAACAAAGACTTCCCCCATGGAAAAAAAAAAGTGTTTTTTAATGTGCGCTGACCCTCTCGACATCAGGGAAAAGGTAATAAGAGATGTGGGAATGAGTTTCTCTCTGTCGATACACGGGGTCTGGAACGCAGCATCAAATCCAGCGGTCTAGGCCCCAGAGTATGCCGGGCCTCATTCAGAAATGTGCAGGTATGCGCGGCTGTGTGTGCTTAGTGTGGGTTTAAATCATACCTGACTTGAAACAGTCATGCACACGGCAGGTATGCGCACTAAGTGCTCCCAGATGCTTTCGGTCACACCCTTTGTGTGTGTGTGTGTACGCGCGCGCGCACATATGGGTGTGTGCGTGCTTGCATGTGAGTGTACGTGTGTGTGTGTTTATAAAGCAAGTTTATAAAGCACTAGAAAGAGGGATGACAAAGGGAGAAAGCAGGACTTTGGTGGGACACACACTCTAGGCCCCCAAAGTCAAGATCCCAAATGTGTGTGTGTGTGTGTGTGTGTGTGTGTGCGCGCACTGTCTCTGTATTAGCTGTGCTCATTTGGCAGATTTGAGGACATGCTGAAATGTGCCCTCAGTCAACAGACTGTCTGGGTTAGGAATACCTGGTCCCAGTGCCCCAAAAGTGCAGACCGCCAGGCTCAGCCTCCAGCAGTACAGCTAAACCACCTCTCTTGTAAACTGCCAGATTCCGAAAATCGATACGCCTTCATTTATCTGTATGTACCAGGCCCTTAATCCTCCACTCACCCCATGTTTCCTGTGGGTTTTGCACTCGGTTAGTCTCACACAGCCAGTGTACATTTTTTTTTTTTAATTTCTTTTTCTTTCTTTTTTTTTTTTTTTTTAATGAGTGTGAGAGGCTTAGAACCTTATAATCTCCAGGTTTTCTGTCACTGGGGTGTAATTGCAGAGGAATGTTCATGGTGAATTTGGAGGAAAACAACGCAGCAAATTCATGTTGTTCCACTCTTCACACTTTGTTTATCCCTGCCTGAGGGCCGGGGGGGTGGGGTGAGACCTGACTCTGGTTCAGCCCGGCTTGGTTTGGCTTGTCCTGACTTCCCTCTGTGTTCTGCCGCAGATCCGGCCCGCGGGGATGGGAGATGATGGCGGACAAAGGTCCTCGCGTAGCAGACTACTTCGTGGTGGCCGGCCTGACGGACGCATCCAAGCCTTTGGACGAGGAGATCCGCTTCGATGACGTCTGCCACAAGACGGCCAAGCCCAAGGCCCCTATCACCGACGTGGCGGTGGTGATGCGCTCCCTGGGCGAGGAGGTGCCCGCCGGCTACACCTGCGTGGACACCACGCCCACCGGCCTCTCTGCTGACCTCAACGGCGGCAGCCTCATGGGACCGCAGATCTTCCTGTGCTACAGGAGAGGCCGGGACAAGCCCCCGCTCACCGACCTGGGGTGAGTGAGCACCACTTCCAGTACATTACATTGCATCGTTGGCATTCAGCAGACACTCTTATCCAGAGTTATTTGAGTTTTTTTATTTTATTCATCAATTTTTACAATGTCATCCATTTTTACAGCTGTATATTTACTCAGGCAATTCTGGATTAAGTACCTTGCCCAAGGGTCCTGTGGGGAATCAAACAGGCAACCTTTCAGTTACGAGTCCTGCTCCTTAACCACCATGCTACACTGCTACCCTAGTAATATCATCACACTGCTGCCTATTTACCTGTTGCACACAGTGGACTAGCATAACTCAGAGCTGCAATAGGAATGAGTAGAGCTGGTTATCAGAAGGGCAGTCACCTACACCACCAGTTTCCCGTAACGCAGAACTTGATATAAAAACATCATCTTTCCTGCATTGTCGCAGCCCGTCCCTGAATGCGCTTTTCAGGATGTTGTTTGCTTTCATGTGAGTGTTGTAAGATTAATCCATTAGGGATGAAAAAAGCCTGCCTAGTGGAATGTTATGCTCTTCAGCGGTAGAGTAAATAACAGCTAATTCCAGTAAACCTGGCCTCTCACCCCCTCCCTCCGTGGCTCTAATGAGAGGCACACAGTGGTAATGACAATGCTAAATGTTAATGTTTATCTCTGGATGAGCAAAAGGGGCGAGTTTCATAACCTGTTAGAGAGCTTCAGTTCCCTGTCCAGACACACCGCTGTCTGTATCAGGTGATTACAAAGAGGTGTGTGTGTGTGTGTGGGTGGGTGTGTGTGTGTTTGTGTGTATGCGTGTGTGTATGTGCGTGTGTATGTGTGTGTGCATACGTGCATATGCATGTGAGTGAATGTGTATGCATGCGTATATGTTTGTGCGTATGTGTGTGTTTGGGTGTTTTTGTGTGTTTGTGTGTGTATATGTGTGCGTGTGCGTATGTGCATATGTATGTTGTGAGTAAGTGTGTATGCGTGTGTGTGAATATGCGTGTGTGTGTGCGTATACATGTGTGTGTGCACGTTTGAGAGTGGTGTTATCTTAACAGGCTCTTCTTCCTGTCTCTTAGAAGCCCAGTCCCATTAGTGTGTCTGAGTCTGAGATCGTCAGTGAGCCACTTAAATGTTGGCAGGATCACCGTGACATTACCGTGGAGATGGCTGTTCCCGCCATCAGGCTGGTTTGGTTAGATTCATCATAGGTGATAGGCAACATTAGGCGTTACTTAGACGGCATTTTCGACAGTGAGAGTTGTTTTCATGTGGAAAAGCAGCTTTGTCAATCAAATGTTGAAATGCATTTCACTTTGTCACTATGTTATGAAAATGTGTGAATTCAAGTATTCAAGTGTGTGTGTGTGTGTGTGTGTGTTTGTGTGTGTGTATTTGTGTGGTAGTGCACGTGCATTCATGTGTGTCAGCCTGTGTGTTGCTGAGATGTTTGCTTGGTTACAGTGGTGCTGTGGTTAGGTGAAAATGGGGCATTCCCCTTCGTGTTTTAGTTTGCAGATGAACAAACAGCACACTCTGAAGGAACAGTTTCACTTGCCTCTTCAGTCAGTGTCGTCCTCCGGACTTCACTTGATTTCGCCCTTGCGGTGCATAGGAAGAGATTCCGAGTAACCACGGTAACCACAGGTATTTTAGGGGAATCCCGAGATCGCAGTTATCATTTTCTGTACAGATTTAGAGCAGAAGACAGGCGCGTGTACACCAGCTTGGCCACACTGACTGCGGCCCCCTGTGCTTTCACGTTACAGTCAGAGCTCTGTACTGACAAGGCCAGGAAATGGCTGAATAAATTCAGAATTGATCTTTGACTGTGGTGTCACCCTCCAGCTCTGCAGCTCAGGTGACAGATTTTAGCTGACAGTGACAGCGGTGTAGGGCGTGCCGATGAAGAAATACCACAGTGCTGACCCTAACCCTGACCCCCCCGGGCTCGTCATAGACCAGAGCTAGAATAAGTATTTCTTATTCTTATTCTTATCCAACCAAATGCTAGAGGGCCAAATTCAGCCTGCTGTGAACCTCCTGCTGACCCCTTAACCTTTTACATTACATTACATTACATTACATTATTGGCATTTAGCAGACACTTATCCAGAGCAACTTTAGGTTACAGTTTTTACATGTTACCCATTTATACAGCTGGATATTTACTGAGGCAATGCTGGATTAAGTACCTTGTCCCAGTGTACAGCAGCAGTGCCCCAGTGGGCAATCGAACCAGCAACCTTTTGTTTACAAATCCTGCTCCTTACCACTGTGCTACACTGCCGCACTTTTAGAACCAAACACGAACTTATCATTAATTACACATGCAAGATAACAACTATATGAAACTCCCACTTTAGTGTAACGTACGTACAGCACACTGATGCTGTGAGAACCTGAAATAGATAAATAAAATATAATAATAATAATATATGTGGTCCCTGTACCGCTGTTTTAAACCTGGCCTCCGTGGGGGAGTAGTTGAATAGCCCTGTCATAGCATGCCTCTATCCACACTCAGAGGATTAGGAGCTCTGAAGAGTAGGTGGTGGTAAAATCACTCAGTGCTCCAGTGCAGCCTGTGTACATGCTAGTGTGTTTGTGTGTGGGCAGTTATTGCTTCAGCTCTTGTTTTGTGTGTGTGTGTGTGTGTGTGTGTGTGTGTGTTTGTGTGTGTGCGCGTGTGTGTGCACAGGAATGTGTATGAGTGTGCCGGTATGTGTGTGCCTGGAGACAGAATGCATGTATGTGAGTGCGTACGTAGGTGTGTGTGAGTGTACGTACGTGTGTTTTTGTGAGTGCACATATCTGAGTTTGTGTTTTCATGCATGAACATGTGTATGAGTGTGTAGGTGTGTGTGCGGGTGAGTGTAGGTGTGTGAGTGTATGTTACTGTAGGCTGTGTGTATGTAGGTATATGTGAGTGCATGTGCGTGTGGACAGTACACGTGTATGTGAGTGTGTGTGAGTGGGTGTATGTGTGTGTATGTGTTCCTCACACGGACTGTCTTTGTGTTTTTCAGAGTGCTGTACGAGTGGAAGGAGAGACTCAAACAGGGCTGTGACATCATCCAGACCACGCCTTCCGGTCGCCCAGCCAACATCAGCAGCACCTCCTCCCAGCGCATCTACATCACGTACCGGCGCGCCCCAGACAGCCTCCCGCACGCCTCGCTCGCCGTCACCGACATCTGCATCATCATCCCCGGCAAGGGCGAGACACCCCCCCACACCTTCTGCAGGGTGGACAAGAACCTCAACAGCAGCATGGTGAGGCCCTGGCATCCAAATGAAACAGGCCTTGAAAAAGCAGCCAAAGACCTACATCGCCTGCTTTAATCCAGTTTAATTAAAACAGCCAAAATGATGAGAAAAAAAATCTTTGAATGAATTTCTCCTCTGCAATTTCACTGCATAAAGGAAGGACTGCTGATTGCCTGCCACCAGTCTGAATATGGTCTTGAATATTGAAATCGCCTGTCTATTTCTGTGCTCACAGAGCAGTGCTTTTTGATTCTTTGACACTGGTCAGATTGTAGTGTGCCCTCCATTAGCTTGTGAGCCAGATGGTGTTGATAGGGTTGTAAAGTCCCCGGGGGGGGAGGAAGAGAGACGGGGGGGGAAGGGTGAGAGAGAAGGGCGAATGTCTTCCTGTATTACAGCCTACTGTCTGCTCCTCAGTGATAGCATTTCCAATACAAAATGCTGATGCGTATAGCAGGACCGTTAAACGTAACCCCAGACCACAGGCCTGTCTGCCGACGGGGCCCCGCTTCCGTTATCATAAAGCGCCATCGCGCCAGCTCCGCGCTCTTCGGTGCATTGTTATTGCTGTGATGTTTGTGGCTCTGAGTGCGGGCCAGCTGTGCTATAAAAAGCCGCCTCGCTTCGTCATCACGGTCTGTTGTTTGCATACCTGCGCGATGCACGTGGGCCCTGGCGGCACCCCGAGGCAGGGCAGGGAGCATCCTGAGCAGACAAGCCCGCACACCCTCCTATCACCTCCCCCCCCCCCCCCCCCCCCCCCACTCTGACCCTCGTCTGCCACCTCACACCCAGAGGAAGCTCAGCGGCACGGGGGTTGATGGGTAATGATAAGAACACCGCCTCAGGGCAGCCACTTAACCAGGGGTTTGCTGCCCGATTCTGCCCGTTCTGACAGGAGTACATGCAGTCAGAGCAGAGGAATGGAAAACTAGGGCACAGAGAAGGGAGCCATCATGTTGTTTGCAACATTGCAGCACTGAATGCAAGGTTGTTTTCGGGTTGGTATGTGGTATGGTGTGTGATAGATTCTAACTGTTTAAATTAATCTTCACTTTTTTTTTTTTTTTTTTTACAGTGGGGTTCTTCAGTCTACCTGTGTTATAAGAAGTCTGTGGCCAAAACCAACACGATAGCGTACAAAGCAGGTAAGAGACCTTAGTCTCTCTGATGTGATTAACCTTAAAAACAGATATGAAGTATGCACTAAATGTACTCTATATACCAGGTGAAAGCTCAAGGGGGCATTTTAGGCTTTAAAACTTGCAATTATGTCGTCTTTGTGTTTTGTTTTTTCAACACTGGTAGCTGTGTCCCTGTGTATGCCGGGAGCTATACAAAAATCAATTTTCTGAATTTTTTTCTGAAGTCTTAAGTGTCTGAAGTCATTGTTTGTGGTGGCAGCAAATGGAATTCGACTCCAGGACATGCGTCAGGATGAGTCATGGCCGTAGAAGAGGCTCGATTCCTGAATACTCCAGGAAATCCTCAAAGTTCACGGGGATTTTCAAGGGCCGTGCAAAAATGCGTTTTTGTCGTGCCCGTTAATCCTGCCTGTCTAACGGCTCAGTAAATCTTATCTCTCTGACGCTAATGGAGCGCTGGTTGTTAGACGCTGTATGCATTTGGCTAAGACGCAGCGCTGGATGCGTGTGTCCCAGAGGGCCGTACAGTCCAGCTCAATGTTGTTATTTCTTTGGTTTGCTCCGATAAGGAGTTCATATATCCATCAACTGTCAGCGGCCGCTCTGGAGAGGCCCATGAGTGCACTGAGTGAGTGATAGATAGTGATAGATAGTGACCTCTGCTTATTCTGCTGCAGACATCCACTCTGTATACCGCACTGTCTCTTCTTACCATTGCTTTCTGTTTTCTCTGTTTGCTGTGTACCCCTTATCCTTAGGCCAGAAATGAGCTGGAATGAGTTTTTCGCAGTAGAGCGCACGACTGAGTTCTCAGTACGAACGAGCCCAATAGAATGGGTGGCAGTGTTGCTTATGATCTTGTGACCTGAAGTTTGCAGGTTTGACCCTGAGGCGCTGCTGTAGCAACCCCTCTGAAAGGTCCTGCAGTGACATGACTTGACTCAGTATCCAGCTGTATGAATGGGGAAACGTCAGATGCGAGCTGTGTGGTTCAGCCTGCATGAGGATGTCTGCTAAACAAATAAACTTATCAGTAAACGAAGGTTTATGACCACTGTAGTGCAGTCTGCCGTGTAGCTGGTGGCTCCCCTTCAGGAAGGTTTTTCAAAAAAGTCAGTCACTGTGCTAGTGTTTTCCCCTGCAGAATGTGAGGTGGGGGGGTTGGGGGGGGGGGGGGGGTGGAAGTGAAGGCACTGATAATCCTGTGATTTAGCATGAAATAAGTACAGCCCGAACCGGTCCCCTCCAAAGGAACGTGGCAGCTGTTCTAGGTTGCATAATACCAGCCATCAGCAGAGAAGTCTTCCTCATTGAGGGTTTTAGCCATGACAGTTTGAATTAAGTACGTGTTTTCCCTGCTTGTTTTAATAAGTGCCTTCACCACGAAGGCATGGTTGGCTATTGTCTGTACCCGGTGAGTCTAAAGTGCTTCATCTGCTGAATTCTAGACACAGATGTTAAGAATACTTTACCCGCATGACATCAAGCTTTAAGTGGGAATTGTTATTATAATTTGAATTGTTATGAAGTGTCTGGGGATCTTTTTTTGCTTGTGTCTACGCTTTTTACTTCTGGCTCTGCCTAAACCCTCTCAGAAGCGATGAACACAAGGGACGTATAACAATGGTTTTCCTCTGTACATTTCTGTTTAATTTATCTACAAGCCACCTCTGATTAAAAAATGAATGGAAAGTCTGTGTTTTTGCTAAGAGACAATGTATTAATTTTACCTCCAGCCGAGAGTTCTGAGGTGTTAACATGAAAAGCTTGTAAAGAACAAAAGGACCGTTGTTTCTCCAGATGAAAAAGGAATATTGATCACCTCTTTAGTTTCCCGCCCTATGCCCTCCTCGTCTTCATTACCTCTCCCAGCTCGCTTGTTCCCAGCTCACTTTGTCCACTTCCAGCTTCATCCACAGCAAATCATTATGTGTTTGCGGGCTGCTTCAGGGAGTAGACTGAGGAGCCGGTCTATACTCCTATGTGTTTGCGGGCTGCTTCAGGGAGTAGACTGAGGAGCCGGTCTATACTCCTATGTGTTTGCGGGCTGCTTCAGGGAGTAGACTGAGGAGCCGGTCTATACTCCTATGTGTTTGCGGGCTGCTTCAGGGAGTAGACTGAGGAGCCGGTCTATACTCCTATGTGTTTGCGGGCTGCTTCAGGGAGTAGACTGAGGAGCCGGTCTATACTCCTATGTGTTTGCGGGCTGCTTCAGGGAGTAGACTAAGATGCTGATCCGTACTCCTGTGTGTTTGCATTCAGGTCTGCTGTGTAGGTATCCTGAGGAAGACTATGAGTCATTCCCGCTGCCTGAGTCAGTGCCACTGTTCTGCCTGCCCATGGGGGCCACCATCGAGTGCTGGCCCTCACAGACCAAGTACTCCCTGCCTGTCTTCTCCACCTTCGTCCTGACTGGCGCCTCGGGGGAAAAGGTAAGGAAGAGACACCCCCCCGACAGGCCCAGCTGACACACTACGACTGTGGAAACTATTAAAGCCGCTCTTTGTGAATTAATTTATTTTTTGCTGTACACAGGTCTATACACACAGTATTTGTGCGTGTAGACCTGTGTAACTACTGATAAGATGCATTATAAATCTAGTAAAATTTATTCATTTGTGGTTGTTTCTTAATTTTAGTGTACTTTGTTGTTAATTGTGTCAAGGTTGTGTCTGCAATTGGCAGTGCTTAGGCAACTTTTGAAATATCTTTTCATGCCTGTTGAGTTGAACTGAATTGAAACACATCCCTCCCGTGCCTCTATGAGGAGCAAAACCCGCAGAAACACGCCAGTCCAAACTGGGGGACAGAGAAACAGGCTCCCCCAGCAGCAGGGGAACAGGCATAACCTCATACACACTCAGAAAGTAGAACACGCATACACACACAGGGGTGCTGAAACAGTCATGCGGTCACAGAGGAGGCCTATGCATCCTTGTGTAAATATCAGGGTTGCTTTTGTAAGGGTTATAAGTGGGGCAGTAGGTCGAGGAGCATGTTTGCTTACATTTCAGAAGTTTTCAGTGAAAGCCCTTGATGTTTAGCTGGTGGTTGTTTCTTTCGGGTGAATGGATGACCGCAGCAGAAGACAGTTATTGGCCCCCAGTGTTGAGCCCTGTCTGACTCTTTGGTGAACCCAGTCTGTGGACAGCATGACAACCGCTAAGAGGAAATACCTGGCAGTCGCCGAGATTCCAGAGGGAGGAATTAAAGCAGAGGCTCCAATGCACCGCAGGGTCAGAGCAAATCGGGGGGCGTCCAGGCGTACTGCCTCGCCAGTCAGTGACCCAGAATCCTCCCCCCCCCCCCCCCCCCTCCCCCCCCCGACGCTCACACACATACCCCACACATACTCACATCCACCCACAGACACGCTCATACATGCCCCCGCAGTGCGGAGCCTCCGACTCTCTGGGGAAAAGCCCACAGGGATGGGCATGCTTTGTGCATCATTCATGCTGCCAGGAATGGGGAACACACGCGAGTGCACTTGCTGTCCTTTTCGCAATTGCTTATATATAGCACGCCGATGAGTCAGTGGTTTACCGTAAAAAAGCACAGAGCAAAACCTCATAGTTGCAAGACTATGTGCACGCAAGCTGCATACATGGAAAAAGGATCTTCTGCTGTTATCAAACAGTTCTCTGAATTGTGCAGACATGGCCAAATAATTTTCCCTAGAATGCCTCTGTGCTCCCTGTTTTTCCTTGCTGAGAATGAGTATCTCTGGCCTGCCAGCGCTAGTTAATAATTAATTGAGGCAAGAGGGATTTCGAACAAACAAAACATAACCGAAGATATTCCCTTTCATATTAACAGTGATTAAAACGCTGTTCCACATTATTCAACCCTTAATGTTGGAATGAAGTTGAAATTTTGAAATGATTTGAATTTCCTTTTATGTTTCGAAATGGCATTGCTCAACATGAAATACTGAAAAAGAAGGTAAAATACAGTATGGAAGTGTGTATATGTGTTTTATGTACAAAGTGTTTTTGTTTGTTTGTTTGCCTTCTCTGTTTGATTGGATACCCATTAAACAGATGCCTTTTTCAATAGACAAGGTGTAAAGCCCAGAACACATTACTCATAAAATGAAGGAGTGAAAAAAGGCAAAGGCTCTGAGTTTGGGATGACTCATTGCTTTGTTTAGCACAGAAGTGATAATTGGATATCTGCATGCCATTGCTAATGATAGGCTGAATCTGTCCAGATAGCTACAGTCAGGACAGCATAATCATGTTTATTCCTGCCCTTCACTGTCTGGCATAAGGTCTGACTTTGGTCGTGTGTGTGTGTGTGCACCTGCCAGGTATATGGAGCTGCCATCCAGTTCTATGAGTCCTACCCCCAAGAGCGTCTGACAGACAGGCAGCGCTCCCAACTGGGTCTGCAGCATGGCGAGCGGAAGGCCGGGGGCTCCAAGGCCGTGCACACCAACAAGTGCATCTGCCTGCTGTCACACTGGCCCTTCTTCGACGCCTTCAGGAAGTTCCTCACCTTCCTGTACCGCTACTCCATCTCCGGACCGCATGCGCTGCCCATTGAAAAGTGAGTCCTGGTCAGTCTGACACATGCTGGCTTTTGTGATGGGTAGAGTGAGTCAGTGGAGACTGCAGGGGAGGAAATCCAGGTGTAATGCCGGGCTTAAGCACAGCACAAAAGCCCCTCAGATAAGCAAACATCCGTGTCAGCCAGGTGTGATACCACATATACGAGCCTTTAAACTGTGGAGAGTCTTTAAGAGCCCTGTCACTGGTTTGTCCACTTGAGCCCACTGCGTTTGGGGAAAACACAAAGCCCATATTCCCTCTGATTGCACTGAAAAGTCAAGCTGTCAGCTTCGGCGCTCGCTAATGCAACAGGAATCCAGCCGCCTGAAAGCATTCGTTGTTATTTTTCTCCGAGATATTGTGTGAAAGTTTGGACGTGTCACTCTGGATTGTTAAAGAGTCCTGGACGTTCAGCGCTGATGGACACAGCGAGTGCATCTGGGGCTCTTGGGTGTGTGTGTGTGTGTGTGTGTGTGTGTGTGTGTGCGCGCACGCATTGTGCTCACATTCCACCGTGGCTCTCGTGAGGTCCCTGGTATGAGGGTGTCTGATGACGGACAAGTGTTGATCTTGTGTTGTCAGTGTGTTTACACGCTGCGTTGATGTTCTGCTAATGCCCTGCGCTCGCTCTGTCTCTCTCATCTCTCTCCAGGCACATCTCACACTTCATGCACAAAGTCCCATTCCCCTCCTCCCAGAGACCCAGGATCCTAGTGCAGGTGAGAGGCAGGCTGGACTGTGTCCTGTTTTAACTCCGGCTCCCTTTGCCGTGGTAGTGAAGGCCATCCAAGAGTCTGTCCTTGTAGTTTTACAGCAAACTTTTATAGGAGACTTATAGTTTGGTTAAAATGCGTTTTCAAAATGTCGGTATAATCGGAGCTTGAGTTGTATTATAACCTTTACAGGAAAAGTCAGTATTAATATTAATGTGACATCCATGGAAGGTGATCAGTTGGACACACTGTAGTAGGCTGTCTGAATTCTCAACACATCCAACCAACCACTTGTCTTGAGTTTTACAAGCTTGTCGTTGCCTGTGCCTTTGAAGCTTCTGTGTACTTTGATGCAGGGCAGTTCTGTTTCCTTATGTTCAGGATGTAGCCAGGGGTTTGCTCTGCCTCCCACTGTAATATGCCTACATCTGTATATGACGCTAGACTGTGTGTGATTCTCTGTGTGTGTCTGTGTTTCACAGCTGTCCCCACACGATAGTTTGATGCTGAGTCAGCCGGTGTCCTCACCCTTGCCTCTGAGGTGAGTCACACAGGGAGCACCATAAACAGGCCCTAGTAACAGCACACATTTTCACTCTTATTCACTCTTTTTTTTTTATTAAAAGGGAATATTTAATTCCCTCTGTGAAGCTATGAAGGCGTTGTTTTTGTAGTGTGACAGTAAATAATGGATGAAATCACATGCCTTCACATTAACGTTTATATCTCACAGTTCAGAGGGGATATCCCTCTGGAGGATGTGTGGCTGTAGGGTGACCTTTGACCCTGAGATGTTTTGTGTGGCAGCGGCGGGCGCTTTTCCACGCTGCTGCAGAACCTGGGGCCGCAGAACTCCGTCACCCTGCTGGTGCTGGCCGTCACCGAGCACAAGATCCTGGTCCACTCACTGCGGCCGGCCGTGCTGACCAGCGTGACCGAGGCGCTGGTGTCGGTGAGTCACAGTGGGGCGCGGGAAGTTCAGCTGGCTGTTTGCACGCTAGGTTTGCTTCTGGCTGCCTGTACGCTCTTGTGTTGGCTGAGGAGATTTGCTCCAGACTCACTCGGCTGCTCTTTCTCTGCCCAGATGATCTTCCCCTTCCACTGGCCGTGCCCCTACATCCCCCTGTGCCCGCTGGCGCTGGCCGATGTGCTCAGCGCCCCCTGCCCCTTCATCGTGGGCGTGGACTCCCGTTATTTTGACCTGTACGACCCCCCGCCGGACGTCAGCTGTGTGGACCTGGACACCAACGCCATCTCCCAGTGAGTGCCGCTGGCGTCCCTTCATTCCCCAAACATTGTTTCATGCTGTCAGCGTTGACAAGCGCACCTGTCACTTTGACTTTGAGACCTAGAGCTCAAGCTCCTGACACACACATTCTCTCAATTTCATCCACTTTCATCCATTTCGTCCACTCAGCCTCTTATGTTTGTGTCGTTTATAAGAAGTTGCTGCTTGAAGAATTTCTTCCCGGGAGCCTTAACTCCTTAACCCACCTCACCTCTTACAGACTACGCTTCCCTCCTCCACACCCATGTCTTCATAAATTTTTTAACTTCATTCTACAGACCTCCTAGCTCCACCCCCCACCCCCCCAAAAACCCCCCACTCCTAGACTGCTCCTCTCCCAAAAGCAGCCCCTCTTCCCTAGCCACCCTGTCTTCCTGAGTTAACAGCACATTCCAGCTCTTTTATTTGCACATAGGAGCTTCTTTGCCGGCTGTGGAGCCTTGCATTTCAAGGTAGCCCTTCAGGGAGGCATCCCTGAATGACGACATTTACAGAAACTCAGTGATAACAGTGATATCGATAATCATCATGCGCTCCTCCCGTGGGAACTCTGTTCTCTTTGAGAATTCCCTTGTATCGCCGTATCATACAGGCTGTATACTGACAGTGACATGTGTTTTATAATATGACATTTAAGAGTTTCCAACACAGATTAGATGTGCCCTTTTCCCCTCTTTTTGAGTGTGTAAGCTCTTAGAAAGGATGTATTTTCCTGGAAGCGGGTTACATCTCGGTTACATGTTTTCATCCCTTTGAATTAGGACTGTGCTGCAGAGCTCAGGTAATCAGTGTTTGTGTTGATAGGGCTGCTTGTGCGGGGATGGAACTCCGCAGTGTGAGCTCAGAGCCGCGCGGCGTTTGTTTTGGGTTCCTCTCATTCAACTCTGAACATGTGCTCTGCTTCCAGCAATGAAGACAAGAGGGTACTGACCTGGAAGATCCTGCCAAAGAAAGCTTGCAAAAACCTGCTGAATACCCTGAGCAATCTCTACCAGCAGCTGGCCGAAGGTTAGTGTGAAAAGCATTGAACAGATGAAAAAGCTTTCTTTTTTCCCCTGTCTGGTGCCAGTGTGCTTCCCTGAGTCGGTGAGAAGATGCATTCGCACATGGTCTTGTACAAAGCTTTTTTTTTTTCCACCTGTGAGATGTCTGCCTTTGGTCGGTACTTTATCAGTGGTGCTATGGGTTGTATTAGTAATGCCTGTTAGAATGAAATATAGGGAGTCAGCCTTCTCCGCGAAACAGAAATAGAATAATTGCTTTTTCTCTGGCTTGGAGAAGCTGGGAATGCTTTCAGCCTCCCCCCCCCCAGGTGATGAGAGATTAGTGGGGTATTGATTCACGTATATGCTTCGGAGTCCTGATCTTAACACTACAGCATGAGGGAATCGTAGCGCCTCTTCATTATAGATCCTGCCGATTATGTTGAAATATATATTAATGGCATAAATTTAAACCCGGTCCAGAACAAAGCCCAGACCGGATGAAAGCAGTGGCTATCCTGCCAACCGATTTGTTTGTCTTTGATGGCGTTGCAGCAGGGGGCTGTTGCGGGTTAGTTGGTCTTAAAACCTGAAGGATACGGGTGGGGTAAAGATGGTGTTTCCTTGTGTACGGAACCCTATCTGTAGTGCTTTTATGAAGTTTGTACATTTGTTACATATGTTGTTTGTTCTCCGGGGGACCTGTATTACATTTTTATCAGGGATGTGGATGACCCGTTCTTGTATAATGAGGTAAAAAATTTCCCCAGCTGTTGCAGGAGAAATAATTCATCTTTAAGAAATCTATCAAGGCTCCTATGTCTCATGATGACCCTGTGTATATACAGTACCAGTATACATGACCAGTCAGAAGTTTGGACACACCTACTTTTTCTTTATTTTTACTATTTTCCACATTTTAGGATAATGGTAAAGACATCAAAACTATGAAATAAAACAAATGGAATTATGCTGTGACTAAAAAGTGTTAAACAAATCAAAACTATCTTATATTTTAGATTCTTCAAATTAGCCAAAGAATATTTTTTTTAAATAAATTTTTTTTTGGAAAGAAATTCATGCATAGACATCAGTTTGACTATTTATATTTGGCTAAGGAAAAAGTCATTAGATCAAAATGTCTTTGAATGCATGTTTCCCATTACGTTATTCAGGTGTGTCCAATCTTTTGACCGGTACTGTGTGTGTGCATATGTTTATACTGTATGTCTTTGTCCAAGAAGGCACTGTTGACCAATCTGTTGCTGGGCTGACTGTGTGTGTGTGTGTGGATGTGCCATTTACAGGGCAGCAGAGGCCCAGGGAGGACGGCCTGATGGAGTTATCCATGAGTGACCACTGCGACTCCATCGGGGGAAAGAGCCTGCAGACGCTGGAGATGGAGATCCAGGAGGCCTTCCTGCGCTTCATGGCCGCCGTGCTGAAGGGATACCGCTCCTACCTGCGGCCCATCACCCAGGCGCCCTCTGAGAAGGCCACCGACGCCAGCTCCCTGTTCGACCTGCAAGGTGGGCGTCCCCCCTCTCTCCTGCCTCACTTCCACTCGGAGCCAGCAGGGAGCCGGGAGAAAGCCTCACAGCAGGAGCTAATCTGAGGGGATTATGGGACATGCCTGAGAGGATTTACCTCCTTGTGCTGTTGAATAATCCCGATTGTCTGCAGGTGATCAGTAAAACAAGCCTTTTTGTGCAGGGGGTAATTTGAACGTGTGCAAGATGGCACGTTTTCGTTTCCGCGCTCGGTAACACGCCGGCTGTAAAGGGAGCGATGGAGACGCACCAAATGCAGCAGCGTTACCCTGCTCATAAAATTATCGTAACAGTGATAATGTGCTCCTTCTGCGTGCACATCTCCCAGCTGTAAGCGGACGTCACAGTCCAGACAGATGGTCCTGTTTAATGCATGAGAATTCTGAATGTTTTTCTTTTCCGATGCATAAATCAATAACGGAGAGTCCAGAGATGTCAGGGCGGCGTAGCCCTCCAGAGAGTTAGCTCAGCAGCTGCGCGGGGCGCTGCGGCCCTCAAAATGAGGCTGAGATCACACCTGAAATCTGTTTGGTGATCTCATTGTAGCCCCGGCGGAGATTACACGCGGTGTAATGTCCAACAGGATTAACGTGCTAAATAAAATGTGGGGGGGGGAGAAAGCACGAAAACACAGCTGCAGTGCTGTTACATAACTGCTCCAGCGAAAACCCAGCCGTGGGTAAGGAGGGTGTGTCGGTGTCTCCTGGACGTCTCGAATGCCGAATGTGAGCCCGCGTTCGCAGAGAGGGGTCGTTTTTGCTCCAGCAGCGCCAGTCATGTCAAACAGCCGGTTTCAGTCAGGTGATCCCTGTGTGTGTTACTCTGTTACACTACCCTGAACGTCACTGATGTGTCCGGTGTCGGTTGCTGCTGGCAAGGGTGGGACATAACGGTGTGAGTGTGTGGGTGTGGGGGGGGGGGGGGCTGCTGTGTGTGAGAAAAGAGCAGCTGATGAGTTTCTTCTTACTTTAAATGTTTTCAGCCAGGGCATAAGGGACCCCTAGCGGTCTGTGAACACCACAAAATGCATCCTCAACAATAAGACATTTACATTTACATTTATTCATTTGGCAGGCGCTTTTATCCAAAGCAACTTAAAAGTGAGGCAGAGTACAGCTCAACACAAGAAAAAATAAAAGTTCTGAAAGCAAAATTAAAATTTGTTACAGCTAAAAGAGTCTTCACAGTGATGTCTTTGTTGTGATGCGAGCCAGATTATCATAGCTAACACTTGGATTACTTATGGATTTGAATCACAGTACCATGTAAAATATACAAGTAGCGTGCAATGCATAAAGGAGCCTCCACTTTGTCTTACGGTATTGGTGTTTGGGCTCGGACGAAACACAGACTGCCTGCCACAGATTCTCAGGTGCAGTACCTCAGTGTGTACGCAGTTATTCTGTGTCTGTCTGTGTGTGTACCCCTGTTAATATGTCAGTCCCCCCCTTTCTATTGCAGGGTTCCTGAGAAGCCGTGACCGTTCGCACCAGAAGTTCTACTCTCTCATGACCAAAACCCAGATGTTCATCCGCTTCATCGAGGAGTGCTCCTTCGTGAGCGACAAAGACGCCAGCCTGGCTTTCTTTGACGACTGCGTGGACAAGGTACATGTGGTTCCTGTTTCTGCCCTACAGCCCTCGGTGACTGAGCCATCACTTTCCCTGCCTGTTTTCTTCCTTTTGTGGCTTTTGGTTTGGTTCCCTCACCGCTCACACTAGCATGAGTTGGTTCAGAGGATTTTCTCCCACACTGTTCTCAGTAGAACACTAGTCTTAAATACCAGGGACAAGATTTGTCCTTAAATATGTGTCAAATTCAAGCAGTTGTTACATTCTTTGGATTCCTCCATTCATCCTTGAGCATTTTTGTCAGTGTCACAGACCACTGATGTCATGATGTTTTCAAATGACAAAACAGTAACAGTCGTGTGGAGTAGTGGTGGAATACAAAGTAAGAAATGACAAACATGCAGTAAGAGCAAAATCTGAAGGTTGTAAGGCAAATAATTTTGTAGACTTTTCACAGTAGATATTTAAATGTACAAATGATTCATTTAAGCGTACAACACTGACAACACTTGATTTCATACACAATTTTACATTTGAGACATTCCCCCGACCCTCTAACCGACTTGTGCAAGTTGACCGGCCTCAAGCGACGGTGTGCTCGCCCGACTCTTTGTCACGGTCTGCCGAATCTCTGCCTCTAATCCAGTCTGCCTTTCTCTCTCACACTCCTGCCTCTCTTCCTCTGCTCTGGCTCCCTGTCTGAGAAGCTGTACAGCACAGAGCGCAGTGCAGACAAAGGAGGGAAGGTAAGCCACGCAGGAGAGGCACGCCTACACTCTGTGGGTCCCCAGTACTCCCGACCCTGTTAACACCCTCTCTCGGCTTAGTGCTGCTGTCGTTGTATCCTTGCATTGGGGCTCGCGTGCGTTAATGAACAGTGCCGTACAGAAAGTGCCGAACAGAAACATACCGGTGTGGGTTATGGGTTGATGCTGGACTGTGCTGATTAAAAGGGTTAAGTTTTATTAGGAAGAGAGAGCTTATGAGACTCTCCGAAACTAACCTGCTGCGCTTTACTCCACAAGAGTGTGAATTTTTCTCAGAAAAAAAAAAAAGTTTTGTTTTTTGTTGTTTTTTTTTTTTCTTTTCTTTTTTCAAGGGGGAGTGTCAGCGCACCATTGGCTTAACGGCCTTGATATTGATCCAAGTAAAGTAGGAGTTATCTCTTTTAAAAGTTTCCTATGGTGTTCTGCAGATCAGATTTACTGTGTGAGAGCATCGGACCTGTTAATTGATTGGTGTGGCTCAGAGGGAAGGGAGGTGGCTGGGAACGTCAGAGAGCTCCTGCCGGGACAGTCTGTACCGGGGCTTACAATGTGACTGTGTGTACGCACGATAAGTACGCACGAACAAGGGATGCGCAGAATACTGTGTCTTCCAGCATCGCTGCCTGAGATAAAGCTGTTGTTAGGAAGAGCCAGTGTTGATGTCCCTTGCTGTGCTTGAATAAGCCTCCCTTGTCAATGCTGTAAAAGTGTGATTAGAGGAGATGACAGCTGTTAGAGTCTCCTGATACTACACTGGTTTTACTGGGAGCGGTGTTGATTTGTGCTAGTATGAGTCATCAGTATGGTAGGTAAGGCTCTGACTCCTGGTTCGGGAGAGCTGCTATTGAATTTCATGCAGCACACTTAATACCGCGGGCATTTCTCACTAGTCCCGTCTTATTACGGCCTTTCGTTCTCATGAGGGCGTGCGGGAGAGGGTAGGGCATGGCCGGTCTTGTGTAACCGGTAGCTGATCTGTGGAAAGGCGGGCCGGGCGGTGAGAGTGAGCCCGAGCTCAGCTCCACCATGCCGCCCTCAGCAGGGGCCTGACCCTGCCCTCCTTGGGAGACACGGAGCACGCTCCGGACTCGCTCCGGGCCCTCCCTGAGTGGCGTGACTGCTAATTCCCACAGAGGGAAGCATGTCTGAGGCTTTGTAGATTTCACAGCTCCACTCGGCCAGGATGTTCCAGTGCTGCCCGGGCCTGCGCTTAAACAACCAGAACAAAGCCCTCTGCGCACCCCCCCCCACCCCACCCAGCTCTCACATCACCTACCATCCCCTTGTTTTCCGGTGGAGTCAAACTGGCTTTCACTCCGCGCCGCTTTGGTCTTATTTTTAGGAGCTGATTTTGAGTTCTGCTGGGGGATTTGTCATGTTGAGGAGTTCAGAGTGGCAGAGCATGCCACGGTGCCGGCAGAGAGACTTGTGTGAGAGCACCCCCACCCCCCCCACCCCCCGGTTCAGGCTGGGGCAGTTTTGAGCGATCAGTTGGCTGAGGGAGAGTGGGTTGTGTCCGTTGGCCTTGGCAAAAATGGGTGAGGCAGTAAGATGAGTCAGCTTTATACTTGTGCTCATTAACAGGCACTAGGAGAAACCCTGCATCTCATTACTGGGATGTTAACTGTATCTCTCAAGAAGGAATCATGGGAAAATGCGGTGTTCTCACTGAAAACTAGGTCACCTGCTTTATCTTTCCACTGTGCTGAACACATAGCCCGTTGGTCCCTCTCAAGATATTGACTGGTACGCATGAGTGTCTAGTTTTAGCAAATAGAACGTGGCACTTCGGAACACAGGCTAACTGGCTGCTATTGTAATGTACTCTATTGGTCTCCTCTCCCTGCAGCGACTTGCCATCCCATAATCATTGTCAGGTCACTGCAGTGGAGTTTCATTCCTCTATTTTAAATAGGTTTATGGATTTTGGGGAAAAAACTGACCTGTTTTTTTTCCCCTGTACAGTAAATAACGGCAGTGTTAGAGCAATTTTCGTCAAAGTAATGTGTTGCTGTCAGACATAATTGCTGTGCAGTAAAATGGCATTCCAGACTGTTAATGGGGGCTCATTTTGTAATGACGTGTTGGGTGTGTGAATAACAGGCACGTCCAGTGCCAAGATGTGGTTGGCTTTTATTGTGAGTGAGAGCTTCGTTTCGGCATTGTGCTGTTGACCAGCTCAGCGTTGTGGTGGCTGGCAGTCACAGCTCAGCGTCAAACCATGTCTGACTTGCACCCTACATGTATCTCTGAAAATATCGGGTAGCTTTCGCATGGGTTAGAGATAGGAGCTAAGAGGATGATTCTTGTTACTCTTAAAGGGTTTAGAAGGGAACCTATAAGACTGTTCATCACAGAAGGGCTGAAAAAGGACATGTTAGGATTTTTCCTGAAGGGATTCTCTTTGAGCTCTTTCTGTGGGTTCACGCTGAAAACTGAATGGATTGTTCTTTTTTGTTTTGACAGGAAGTTTCTCTGGAGATGCTGTCAAGCCTCTAGCACTAATTGTTGAGCAGTATATGCTGCTGGTATTACTGAGTATTTTAAGATTCTTGCCAACTGTTGGCCTGAATTGACATTGACTTCTAATCTGAAGTCATCTAAGGCCTTTTTGGCCTGTGTCGCACTCCTTAGCCTCCTCAGTCTGCATACAGATGGTTATTGCCAGGGTGAGAGTTGCACTGAGCTGTTTCAGTGGAGAATGGATGTGCTACAGAGGACGTCCCCAGTGGTAATGTCATTTGTCTTTTCCTATAGGTGGACAGTGACCGGCCAGAGGAGACCAGGCTGATTGAGCTGGACGAATCGCATCGCAGCGAGCACACAGTCTTCATCACCCCCCCGGAACTGCCCCCCTTGCCTGAGGGAGAGGAGTATCCACTGCATTACAGGTACCCTCACCCCCCCCCCCCCCCCCCAGCAAATCTCCTAGGACATAATTCCTCCCAATTAAGTGCATCCTTTCCATTGGGAATTTTGCCTGTTATTTTGTTTATGCGATCTTAATAATGTGTGATTTTTGTTGTGTTTGTACTTGTACCAGTGACTGTTTTGGGGTACAAACCCTACAAGCTTTTTATGTGAGGTGTTTCCTGTGTGCCTCCGTTCATGTTATGCAGGTACATGTAGTATTTGGTGTATGTTCGTGTGGGTTTCTGAGAGCGTGTCAGTGTGCTTATCAGACTGTCATGTTTTCCACAGCTACAGTGGCTTCCCTGTGCTGAGGCGGGAGCTGTTCGATCCCTTGGAGGGGCTCCGGACCCCCTCCTCTCGCCTGGCCACACGACACAATAGCCCCACCAGCCCCGCCCCTATGTTCCGCCGGACCAAGCAGGTCAGTCTTCACCACCTGGCCCGTCCCACTGAGATGATGTCACAGTGTCTTTCTGACAGCGATATATTCCATCACGATTTGTGACAGAATCACACGTGCGCAAAACATTTCAGTGCCACAGGGAGTATCACAAATACACTGCACGCAGCAGAATGTCTTTGCTCTGGGGCAAGATTTGAGAGTCTAGGTTAGTCAATTTGGAGGGTTGTCATTAACCTCGAGGCAATGTTCTCGGCCTGAACAAGCACATTTCTCATCTTCCCAAAGTTTACACTCACCCCCCAGCTCTCTCCCGGGCCCCTGTCTCTCATTCTCTCTGGTGTAAGCGGACTGCACTGCATTGGCCGTCTCTCCGTGCTGTGTGCTTTTTCCAGGAGATCAAGTCAGCGCAGAAGATGGCGAAGAAGTACTCGTCCATCCCGCAGATGTGGTCCAAGTGCCTGCTGCGCCACTGCTACGGCCTGTGGTTCATCTGCCTGCCCGCCTACGTCAAAGTGTGCCACTCCAAGGTGCGGGCGCTGCGTACCGCCTACGACGTGCTGAGGAAGATGCAGGTCAAGAAGCTGCAGCCCCCTGACGAGGTACCAGACCGCAGGCCGCGTGCACCGACCAGCTCACCTGTTCTCTTTCAGAATGTTCCTGGCAAAACGCTGGCGCCTACCTAGAGATTAAGGTGTTCATTAAATTGGAGGTGTTGACTTCTCACACAGAGTAAAACTCTAAACTTGACTCAACAAATGGAAAGTAAAATGGTCCAGCAAGCTGCCCAAGAGCTCATCTCAAGGGTTGAAATTGGCTTACTGTTTTTAAAAACACAGATTTGTATTTATATATACATATATTTTTTCTTTATGAGAAACATTTGAAACATGCATCTCAACATTGCTTGATTTCCTACACATGTGAACTGTGATTAATACTAATACTCCTAATAGTACTATTACTACTGATACTCCCAATACTACTAATACTACTATTAATACTACTACTGTGTACAAAACATGTACGTTACTGAGCTCATCCCCGTGGCCCTGCAGGTGTGTTACCGGGTTCTGATGCAGCTCTGTGGGCAGTACGGACAGCCCGTCCTGGCCGTGCGGGTTCTGTTCGAGATGAAGAAGGCAGGCATTCACCCCAACGCCATCACCTATGGCTACTACAATAAGGTGAGGACAGGGGCCAGGTTTCTGGGGCACGCACAGATGGAATCGGGCTTTTTATAACGCAGACTGGTGGCAGCCACTGTAATGGTGGGAGGCCTGAGAATGGATTGCAGCCTCCAGATAGAACTGGCAAAGTTCCACAGTGGAGCTGAGCAGAAAGGCAAAGTGCTGTTTTTTCTGGGTCAGTCAGAAAACACGGACTTGCAGGATGCAGGTTGCACTGCCGTTCCAAAATCCTGCTGCGGGAGTCATCAGAGTGCTGCTATCAGTGGCTTTGATGCACGACTGTTGTTCCGAGATTTTTTTTTAACTTCTCGAAATCAAGCTTTTGGATAAAAGCCCCCTCTGCCTGTGTGTTTGCCTTTCCAACAGTGTGCCATGCGGATCAGAGGGGGAGAGTACGCCCGATTCATGAACAGAACACTTAATACTCTCATTTGTACAATGAGATCACCGCCAGCTCAGTGTGCGATAATATCAGAGCTGTCTGATAAACACAGAGAGGAGGTGCTATCGGGCTCACACTGGCTTTCACACATGGGGCTGTGCTATCAGACATGCGGTGGATCTGGCATAATTAGGGTGGAGCTGGTGGAGAGGGAGGCCGAGAAATCAGACATGCAGTGGGGCTATCAGACCCACACCCCTGTGGGGAGCCGTCCGTTTTGAGCAGCTCAGTCTTCCGTGTTCCAGGCACGCCTCCGCCTCTGCCCAGCATCTCCTCCCTCCCTAAGCCACAGCCACGTCCGTTACCGACTGCCCAAGGAACAAACCCAATTTCGCGCGTGCGAAATCTCGAGAGCTGTCAGCTGGGAACACAGACAAATTAAAAAGACGAACTCTGTCACGCTCGTCCATCTGCTTTGTAATGCGGTGTTTCTGTATTACTCACTGTTCCCTTGGTCCCCCCCCCCCCCCCCCCCCCCAGGCTGTGTTGGAAAGCACCTGGCCCTCCAGCACCAGAGGGGGCTACTTCCTGTGGATGAAACTGAGGAACGTGGTGGTGGGCGTTGCCCAGTTCAGACGCACGCTGAAGAAGCAGCAGTCGAGCGTGGTGTTGACACCGCTGTCAGGTATGTTTCTGGGTCTGCCTCTTCAAAACTGAGAAACTGTGTTCAGTGCCTGAGCGGGGGAGCGCCGCTGAAAGAAGAGTTAGTGATTGTTTCGGCAGAGAAGCCTGAACTGCAATTCTGCACAGCTTGGACACTCGTGTGTGCAGTTCCCAAAGGTGCACCCAGACAACATCAGCAGCACCAGAGGCACGGTTGTGTGAGAAACTCACTTTTCACGGTGGGGCTTTTTTTTTTTCCCCTGGCTCTGAAAACAAACCCAGACTCTCTGCCTGCTGTTAGCAATTTTCCCTGAATTTCATGCGGCGCTGCGGAGTTGTCAGGCAGCGGCTGAGTCCCTGGGTGAGTCTGCGACCCCCCACCGCAGGGCACGGATGGCCCCCCTGAAGCCCCCTGCTGCGACCGCACACTCCCACCACGCTCACATGGTAATTAATGGAGCCAATTAACATTGCTTGAGATCGGTGCCTCCCTGGCCCTCCCAGCTCTCAGGCGTCCCTCGGCTGATTTATGCGCCCCTGCCTACTCCCTCTGAGGGCTCTGTGAAGGGCTCATTAAGATAAACTTATGATAGACTGCACCAATTCAAACAGAATCATTCAGCTCCACTGCCAGCGAGCTTGCCAAAGCATTCAGCACTAAAAATCAAACAATTTCACTTTGAAATTACTCAAACTCTGAAGCCCAGAGCGTGATTGCTTATGAAAGCCTGCCTTGTAAGTTTTTTTTTCTTTCTTTGATTGGGGAAGCGGCGTTGAGGACTGTGGAGTTCTGATAAGGCTGAACTGTGATTGGCCCTCCCCACCCCAGGCCTGGCCAAGGCTTCTGGGTCCAGCAGATTTTGCCTCCATGGCTGAGAGAAGCTCCTCAGGGCCTGAGAGCCAGAAAGGAGCTGCTGCCATCTGGATCCAGACGCCCTCCGGGACAGCAGACAACCCTTGACCACATGGCCCCGAGCTCCCCCCTCAGTGCCATTTGGATGAAAGTCATTTTTCCCTGCTGCTGATCGATTGGTGGGGGGCACATGGCCGTCCGAGCGCAGAGCAGGCTCCTCTCTCCCCCTCGACATTATTCTCACGAGCCCTCCTCTCCTCTGTTAGCTCTCTTTCTTCCTTTATATTACAACATTTGCTGACATTTAGAAAAATCAATGTTCAAACTTGTTTTTTTTTCTCTCTCAGGGGGTCGAGAGCGTAATGGCTGTGTGTTTGGTGGCTGAGTCAGAGGAGGGGGTGGAAGGGGTTGGGGGGGGTGGGGGGGGGATGTTGCTCTTTGTCTGTTGGTGAAGCCTTCCCTGTCTGGACAAACCCGGAGTGGGAGCCAGAACTTTGCAGCTTGCCTGCAGACGACAGGGCTGGCTCTCTGCTAACGTCTGGTTGTCTCCGAGCAGATGGCAGCGACCTGGACGCAGTCAGCCACGGCAGCCTGGATAGCTCTAACGACACTAACCCCGCGGAGCAGGGCCCCTTCGGCACTGACTTAATCAAAGTAGATTCCACTGACGATAGATCTAGCACAGGTACACTCCAGCCCGGCTACCCTCCTCTGACACTGTCTTTGTCTTGCTCTCTCATCGCTCCACTCCTCCGTCCTCCCTCCCTCTCTCCCCCTCCCTTCCTCACCTCTCCGGCCTGCTCCTTTCTTCTTTCCTGTTGTCTTTTTTCGTGACTGTCACTGTCTCCCCCCTCACCCCCCCCGCACCCCACCCACCCGTCTGCACCCTGCATGCAGCCAGCTGCGGGCACAGCAGCGCGGGCTCGGAGAAACCCTCATCCCGTTTACACTGGGCATGCTCTGAGCCCAGAGACCCTGCTCTCCTCTTCTCAGGTAACTGTCTCTCCACTCATTCATCTCATCACTGCCCCCCCACCCCCACCCACCCTTTGCACAAGCTCTTCCTCTGAATCTCTCCCTCTCTTCCTTTTCATTGATATAGTTATTATTTTTTTAATGGTTGTGGACTGCTTACATGGAAGCCCATTAATGTAGAGCAGGAATACCACGACACTGATGATCACGGTAATGGAAGATTAGCATGAGAACCACTATGAGTGTTTTGAAATTGAATTGAAAGAAGATTTTCTCACAGTGTTGGTAGTGTAGTGAAAAAAAAAAAACAGAGGATTTCTTCTGAATTTCTGCATTAAATAGCTAGAGGTGTCAGCACCGCTATATAATGTAACTGTAAAAAAAAAAAAAAGGAATAAAGAGACATTAAGCTGAAGGGTTTTTTTTAAGAAGACATAAAGCTGCAGGCGAACACCTCTGAAGGAGATGAAAAAGGACTGATCTGGCAGCTGGTTGCCAGGAGACCCAAAGTTCTCTCTTTTGCCCTGTTGTGTGAGAGGGAGAGAGAGATAGAGACAGTTAGGTTTGAGGCTGTCAGGATCTCCTGCACCTGGTAGTTTAGTTGCTCCCTGATTGCTGACGTGTGCCTTCAGAAGCTTCTTCATGAATAAAAAATCTCTCTCTCGCTCTCTCTCCCTTGCTCTCCCTTATAGTTAATGCCCAACTGCAGTCTCAACTGCAGACCAAGAAATATGTGGTATATCCCCAGCCTTAGCTGCATTGATCCTGGACACGTAGCATTGCTGATATATCAGATACCACACAGTAAAATGCAGCAGTGTCCCAATAGTGTAGTGGCAGTTTCAGCCTCCCTGGCAGTGAAATACTGTTTAAGAGGACTGTCCAGTGTCTTTTTAAGTGTGTACAGTGGCTGACTGTCTGTCTCTGTCCCAGGAGGTCAGTCTGACCTGGGCTACAACTCCTTGTCCAAAGAGGAGGTGCGAAGAGGTGACAGTAGTCAGCAGGATGGCAACCAGGACCAGGAGGAGGACAAGAAAGAGAGTGACTCCAGCTCCCGTGAGTTCACACACACACACACATACACACACATACACACACATGCACACACATGCACACACACACACACACACACGCGCGCACACACACACACACACGCGCATACACACACGCACACACACAAGCAAGCACACACAGCATTGTCCACAACACTCGCACCATCAGTGCCAGCCTGATTGCACCTGGCAGATACAATCCCGATAGCCACCTCAGTCATCTCTAATCAGTTCTTTCAGAGTCGAGCTCAGGTTCCTTGCCCACTGAATGCAGAGAGTGATATCTTTTCCTTAGGACAACTTGCACGCTGCAGTATAGAGGCCTCATGGTTTAGGGTTGGCTGCACAGAGCAGCTTTTGAGGCTGAGATGTGCAAGATGCGATGATGTGATGATTGCAGGGTGTTGGGATTTGAGGTCTAATGAGCACTGTGAAAATGCAGATCCCAGCGCAGATTCCACAGTGAGCTTCAGAGTGCAGGTTACAGGATCAGTGATTGACAGTGAGCAAAGGAGGGGTAGTGAGCCAGAGCTGAACACACACACTGCCTTTGCCTTGGTTGACTTTTAAATGCAGCAACGGATCTCTGATTTTGAGTCACAAATCTGCATTATGATGTGGAGTTAGAGCAGAACTGTGTGCACTGAAGTTGGGATGTTGGCGGGAATGTTGCTGTCCTAAAAAGTTCTTCTGCCACCTAGTGTCTGTTGTAGGTATTGCACATCTTCACTGAAATTCTCAGTGTTTGCTGGTCTCGCTGTTCTCTCAAAGGTTCTGTTTGTCTTTTGTGCTGCCTTGAGCTTTGAGCTCAAACTCCAATTCACAGTGGCATATTCGCAGTGACTTTTTGCAAATATATTTTGTTCTCACAAAACATTGTGCTTGACTCTGCCCTAACATTATGGACTGAACTGTCAACTACTTAATGTGTAGGTCTTTTGGGCTCAGTACACTTGTGTTTTAGCTTGTGATTAGAACAGAAACAAGCTGCATGTTGGAAGCTAGTTTTAAGGTGCTTTTTCCCTGTTGGTTTGAGATGTGCCCTGAGTGCCAGTTTGTGTGTATTTTCGCAGTGTCAGAAACTGAGAGTGCCAAGGGCAGCGGGGATTGTATTCCTCACCTAGACTTCCCAGCAGTCCAAGGACCGTTCCAGCCCCGTGCGGGAATCGTCCGCAGCAACTGTCCCTATGACAACGCAGCCAATGAGGCTAATGACGCAAACGCAGGTCAGTATTTACCAATGAAACATTCCCATGTACCACGCTCACCAAGCCAACAGCAGGCTATCACAAGTGACCTTGAGACAGTAGTCAGTGAAGGTCACATAACATAAATAACACGAAAGCTACCATATGTGAGGACTGATGAAGTGTGTGCAACTGTACATTTTCATCTGTACGCTCGTTACGCTATTTAATGTTCGATGGTGATTCTCTCTTCCAATGAGACCCTCTCTCTGCGTCTCTCGCCCTGTGTGTAGAGCACTCAGCTGGCCTGCTCTTCACCTCCTCCCTGGAGGAGATTGGGGAGGTGCAGGGCAGCAGCCTGCGCAGAAGGCACAAGAGCGCAGTGGAGGAGGGCCGGGGATCGTCGGACTGGCCTGGGGTCAGAGGTCGCAGTCTGAGCGGGGACACGGGTGGGCGCAGGGTGCTGGGGCTGGGGATGACTCAGGGAGAGACAGACCCAGCCAGGATCGCAGAGAGGCTGGGCGCCGATGCCAAGATCCTGTCGGCCACCTTGGAGAAGAGCAAGAGGCCCGACTCTCTGGACATCGGCGGGGGTGGAGGGGAAGGCGTGGTCAGGCCCAGCTCGCTGGACATCAGCACACAGCGGCACCGCCGCAGGGCCGTGCAGGAGAGGGACTCCAGCGATGAAGACAAGGCCGACACCACTGCCATCTTCGACCTGGAGGACCTGGACGGGGAGGTGGGGGAGGGCCAGGCGGGGCGGGGGGCGGAGCAGCGCAGGAGGTGCGTGCAGCGGAGCGTGAGCAGCGGTAGCTTCGGTGGCCAGGCGGCGAAGCGGACGGGCATAGAGACGGGCTTCGACCCCCTCTCCCTGCTGGCAGCAGAGACGGAGCAGCAGCAGCGGCTGGAGGAGCAGGACCCGGAGAGGGAGGGCGTGCTGACTCCCCGCCGTGACCTGGCGGAGGAGATCGAGATGTACATGAACAACATGGGCAGCCCCCTGAGCAGCCGCGCTCCCAGCATGGACCTGCAGGACCCCGCCAGCCCCCAGCTCCACGGCGACCCCGCCTCCCGCCGATCCAGCCTCCCGCACAGCTCCCCACGGGCCGCCGGCATGCCCCGCTCCCGTACCTACCACTCCCGCCCCCGCGACCGCCTCTGGTCCTCGCCCACCTTTTCCCAGGGCAGCCCCCGCCGGGAGAGGGAGGCCTCCACGTCTCTGGCGTCGCCCTCTCCCTCCTCCTTTGCCCTGGACTCACTGCTCACCCCCACCCTGGACGTCTTCAAGAGCAGCATGGTCTCAGCGGGGAAGGGCGTGGCGGAGAAGGCCAGCCGCTGGTACTCCCGATTCGCCACCTACACCACACCCACCAAGGTAGGGCTCATTGTTGGTTCAGACCAGGGCAGCTGGAGGCAAGGGCTGCAGGCCTACAGTACCAGTCTGGTTAAGATAATACGAACCATGCATTCAAAGACATTTTGATCTAAAGATATGCTTAAATGCTTGAAATTTGTTTCTTAGACAAATATAAATTGTAAAGTTGATGTCTATGTATAATTAAAACAAGTATATATTAACTTTAAAAAAAATATTTGTGGCTACTTTGAAGAACGTAAAATATAGGAATTTTGACTTGTTTAACACGTTTGTGATCACTGCATAATTCCATTTGTGTTATTTCGTAGTTTTGATGTCTTTAGTATTATACTAAAATGTGAAAACAGTTAAAGAAAAATCCTTCTATGTGTAGGTTTGTCCAAACTTTTGACTGGTACTGTACGTTCTTCATACTGCTGTGTTGGTGTAGCAGTTTGTCTCATTTTCCCGCTGCCTGTCCCTCACCTCTAGGATGCCAACTATGACCGGACCAGTGTGTCGTCTCTGGGCATGGCTGACCCCGACAGCGCCTCTCTGCTGGACGAGGAGCCCTGCCCAGAGCCTGAGGTGCCCACCTCACCTCTGCGCAACGGCATTACGGGCCCTAAGAGAAGCCCTCACCGGACCAAGCAGGACAGCCCCACCCTGCAGCCCAGCTCAGGACGCCCACCCCTCCACCCAGGTACCCCACTCCTGTCCCACCGAGCGTACAACAGAGCATAGGGGGCAGCAGTGTACCACAGTGGTTAAGGAGCAGGACTCCTTAAACACTTTCAGACTAACCGAAAGGTTGCCAGTTCGATTCCCTGCTGGGGCACTGCTACTGTACCTTAACCCACAGTTGCATCAGTAAATATCCAGCTATATAAATGGATAACATTGTAAAAAAAAAAAAACCTATAATTAATGTAAGTCGGTCTGGATAAATGTGTCTGCTAAATGCCAGTAATGTAGTGTAATGTAGAAGCAGACAGGGATCCACACATTACCACACACACAGCTGCCTCTGTAGGCCTCTGGCTCCTATTGGATATGTGATACATGGCAGAATCTGAACAGTAGTGTGTGTGAAATACTCCATTGTGGAAACGCTGTAAGCAGGATGCTGTTAGCCTTTAGGGGTTGGCATCAGTGTTGTATTAGTGGCAGTGTACTCAGAGCTGGGTCAGCAGACACAGTGAGCACTGTGCTGGGTGCTCAGGGCTGCATCAGCATCTCAGGCTGGTAGCGTCTCTCAGTCAGAGCTCTTGCCTAAAGCCAGGTGCCACGCAGACACTCTGATGCCACTGATGACAAGCAGATGGGAATGTTCTTTTATTTTACGAGCCAATGTTATAATCCTCTCAGTACTGGCACAGAGTGATGCGAAATTCAGTGTTAGGTGGGGCTGAAATGGCTTGAAAAGTACTGAACCTTCCAACGGACACTTGAAAACGCCCCGGTGAGGTCATTTTCAGCGTGCTGGTGATTTCTGATGAGCGCTGTCCTCCCATCTTAGGCAGCGTGCCATCTCCCTCACGATCCCCCCTGCCAGAAAAGGCAGAGCTAGGCTACGCCCGCTACACCAGCAGCTCAAGCGTCTTCCAGAACTATGCCATGGAGGTAAGTGCGGAGCACAGAGATCTGTCTGGAGGCTTACGTACCTGGAGCAATGGGTTCCGCTCCTATCGGTGGCTTCAGTTAATTAATAAAGACATGAGCTGGAATCAAGTCCAGAAAGACACAGACAGTGGACCCAGCTGTCTTATTTATCTATTATTAGTGGTACCCAAATATAGTCTGGTAGGGTTATAATCCAGAAGGTCCTCCAGGTCCCTTTGAATGACTGTCTGTCTCAGAACTGGGCAGAGTGCTTCAGCTGAGAGGTAATTAGTTGGGGTTGAAGGGAAACCTCCAGGATTATGGCCTTAAAGTAACAGCATTGGGCTTTGGTTTGGTTATGGTTTTTACCGTAACCTGCTGTAATCAAAAAGACTTAAAAACAATGCTGGTATGCAGGTGCTGATCTCCAGCTGCTCGAAGTGTAAGACCTGTGACTGCCTGGTGTATGACGAGGAGATCATGGCTGGCTGGACTGCTGACGACTCCAACCTGAACACCACCTGCCCCTTCTGTGGGAACCCCTTCCTGCCCTTCCTCAACGTGGAGATCCGAGACCTGAGAGGTCCTGGCAGGTACAAGACCACGGCACTGCATAGAGACAGACAGACAAACAGCAAAACAGACAGACACTGTCCCTGGACTGGCTTTTTTCCATCCCTTGGACCCATGGTCTCGCACCATAACCTGACTAAATATCTGCAGAATTTCAGTTGATAAAATGATTTTATGTCTACCCCATTCTCATTTTAACTTCTTCTTCCTTGCTTCCTGCCAGGCACTTCTTAAAGAGCAGCCCAACTTCAGAGGAGGTGGGGTCATCATCCTACCCAGTTTCCACCGGTTTGGGAACCAGAACGTCCTCACTGTCCATGCCCTGTCCCACTATGGCTCTCTCTCCCCCCTCCCCCAAAATCACTGTTCAGGAGCATCTCAACAGCAACAGGTACACTTTAGCCCTCTTTTCCTCTTTAAATCCATTCAGTGTTGCCAAAGCTTTGCCTCCTTCACTGCCAAGAAAACAGTCATTAGTGTGAGTGCTGTCTCCCTAAGTTCATCAGCCTGTCGCTGTAAGAAGGTTAACGTCGGGCTGTCTCACCAGGCCTCCTCTGTCTGTTTCCACACCAATGGTCAGGTTTTGATACCAGCCTAATGCTTTGCACTAATGCCGAATTTAGTGGTGCACAGGTTCTCTTATCATTTCACGTTGCGTTACTGTGCAACTATTAAGACTTCATCTTTAGTTCAGCAGCTTCTGAATCATAGAGCTTCTGAACCTGTTACTCACCGTGACTGGCGTTCACTCAGCCTCAATACAGCCACACAGTGCTACGCTCCCTCCCCTTGCCTTTGAAGCACCTCCCCCGTGGATTCGACCTTTGCACCCTGTTCCCAGTTGGCATTGATCCGCATTGTAATCGGGAGCTCCAACCAGCCGCTTGGTGCCTGATCTCCCATTCCACCCCCTGTCTATCTCACTCACGCTGTCCTACCCCCCCCCCCCCCCCCACCACCAGGAGCAGCAGCCCCCCGGCCCGCAGCATTGAGATCCCCGCAGAGCGTCGGCAGGGAGGCCTGTCCCCGGCGGCCCCCATCGCCCGCAGCGCCAGCGCCTGCGGACCCCTGGAGGAGCCGCCCAGACCCCCCCACCACGTCTCCACAGGCAGCCTGCCGAGCCGGCTCAACGAGCCCACGGTGAGAGACCACGCCGCCAGTGCCATACCGCAACCGCGGATCAGCCCTCGTCTTTACGAATGAACATCTACCAGATTGCTATTTTTGGTCACATTTACGTTGCACTAACAATCACATAAACGCAGCATACCTATACCAAAATACTGTCAGATACACTATGCAGACTGTTTGAATTTGAATTCAGGAATGTATTTCAAAAGACAATTAGAAAATAATGCAGTATATTTGAGAATGCATTCAAATACGTAAAAATAATTTTCTAAGTATTTGATACGCAGCATTTTACAAAGTATTTTACAAAGTATTTGCACAGATTTGTACACCCTTATGAGCAGTAACGGCAAACAAACCTGATACTTGAAACCTGATATCCATATTTAAATAAAATATAATACAATCATGGTGACTGCATACAATACATAATACTATACACAATACAGTCAGGGTCATTGCAAAGCTATGTTACATGATGTTATCATCAACAAGTCACAGTGACTGCTTGAGAGTGAACAACTGAAAGTAGTTTTGAAATTTTAATGTGAAAAATATGACTTACTAGCATTGGAGCCTTTGAAACTGAATTGTTTTGTGTTTGAAATAAATTACATAACAAACAAAAATGGGTAGTGTGTGTAAGGTAATCTAGTCTTGTTTGCCAGCAGTGTATCAGGACCTTGTCATTTAGCCAGTTACATATATCTTGTGGCAACTGCGCACGACTGAGATAAGTATGGACAGACCACAGAGAGGAGGATTGCTTGTTACCCATGCGATTCTTGCGTTATGAGAAATGGCCTCTGATTGAGCGGGCAAAAACAACCGCTCCTTTTGATTGGTCGACCTTTGAGCTTGCATTATCTCACTGTAGAGATGTGACGGTGCGTCCAGTGTAGTAGGAGCATGAGGCTGGTGTGAGAGCCTGTCTGTGTGTTCTTCAGGACCCTCTCAGCATGGAGTGGCGCCTGCACAACCCCGACCCGGTGACGGTGCCCTACCTGAGTCCGCTGGTCCTGTGGAAGGAGCTGGAGAGCCTGCTGGAGAATGAGGGCGACCTGGCCATCACCGCCTCCGACATCGTGGACCAGCACCCCATCGTCTTCTGGAACCTGGTGTGGTACTTCCGCCGGCTGGACCTGCCCAGCAACCTGCCAGGTCTCATCCTCAGCTCCAAGCACTGCAATCGCCACTCCCAGGTTGGTGCTAAAAACAACACATACAATCACACACTCACAAATACACACACACACCTTTCTCTCTCTAACGTACACGCACACACACACACACCACTAAATCAATCACACATCACACAGAACAGAGTTTTTTCGCAAAATACACAAGACACACCACTCAACACATTGACCACACACTTAACACAGAGCATATCCACCACCTAAGACAATATAACAACGCTACTACAGAACCCAATGCTGGACTCAGTCATGCTACTAAACAGGACACCCAAACAGACACAACACACACAGCACACACAAAAAGGACAAAGGTGTGTTACTTTGCACAGACTTTTATTTCCATACACGCCTCATATAAGGCTGTTACATTCACTGTTCCTGTCAGGGGGTAAAACAAGACCATTTAAACCTGTCGGCAAGAAACAAATCTGTTAAATAATGCATCTGGCCTTCTGCTTCAGTTCCCTCGAAAGTTCTTAGTCTGCTGATCTCTGCAGATGTGGGCTCGTCCTCTGTGTAACTTGAAGAGCCACTTCAGCGTGTGGGTACAACAAACGTCAGCTCGGTGAGGCGGGCCCGCTTTTGAGACGACGCGTTCCCCGGTCTTGTCCTCTGAGAAGTGACAGCTCGCTGTCATGGGCGTCGGAAGCGAGCCCGCAGTGAACCTCATGCTAATGCGGAACCTCTCTCTGAGGCACTGTCTGATGCTTATCCTTTTAGGAAAGACTTAAAACCTTAGAAGAAAACTACAGGACAGCAGCGCACCCTTTCATCCCAAAGTGAAGCTTACGCTTCCAAGTTGAGCACTGAACCCATTTCACCCTCTTCTGCTTCCTGTCTTTTAACTTTGCATAGCGTCATGTAGCGCAAATCGCTGCTCAGACGTAAAAGAACTGTGTCGCTTAGAAGTCAAAGACTTCGCTGCTTTTTTGACTGTGTTTGGGCAGCCTGTGTCCTGTATTTAGGATTCAATAGGTTCTTCTTCAAAAGGTGGGTATGATGACTTGTGGTAGGGCCTGAATAGTATTATACTCACACTCTAAGGTCTGGGAGGGTAGTTAGCCTGGTCTGACACTGTTGCTCATTCAACTTGAATGGATAAACTTATGTACTATTTGTGCTGGACATCGTTCTGCATAAGAGTGTCTGCTAAATGCATGTAATGTAACATAATGATGACCAGAATATGTGTGCATCCACCCCTCACACTTTCCTGCCTCCTTGCCCTGCAGATTCCTCGCCACTGGATGTCAGAGGACAGTAAACACGTGCTGATCCAGAGGCTCTGGGACAACCTGAAACTGCAGCAGGACCCCATCCAGCCCCTCTACATCCTGTGGAACACGCGAAGTAAGTGCTGCCCCCCGGAGGGTGAGCTGTGCAACAGCAGCCACAGCCTCCCTCTCTGCAGAGACCAGCACCAAAAGGCCCCACCCACCACAAACTCTTTGGATTTACAGGCAGTTTATTTGTCTGCAAGAAAGAGGGAGGGTGTGACTATTAAGTCCGATTGTTGCATGCTATTAAAATAATAGTTTTTAGATTTGAGGCTGACCTCGTCCTGACCTCTTCTGGGTGGACATAGAAATGTGATTTTTTTGTTATATGTCTTTTTTTTTTTTTGAGATGCAGTTTTTTTTGGCACAGACGCAGTCAGATTTATATGCCGATCCAGCAGAATTTGGGTGTTACAACTTACGGCATGGTGTCTGTCTGTGCAGACGTCCTGATGTCAGGACCTAACAGGACTCTGTTCTCTGTCTTGCAGGTCTTAATTGTACTCTTATAACAGAGAGTGAGTGTTAACAGTACTTGTCAGCAGAGCTCCTTTCCTCACCTTCTACAGTTCTGTTTTCACTCTCTGTAGTGTTTGACAAGTGTGTTTTTTGATTTGCTTCACAGTAAACGTATCTGTCTGTATGCGTCTGTTTCACATCTGATTCTGTTGGCTGTCTGTGGTTGCAGAGGCAGGGCCTTTACTAAACCGGGTGACAGGAGGAAATAGGGCTACAGATCTATCATTTCCCCTTGTTGTAGCATGTCGGTTTAACTCTACGGTGCATCCGCTTACTCAACCTCACTGTCGGCCCCCCCCCGCTTCAAGTTTTAGAAAAAAAGCACTCAGAGGATTTTTTTTTTTTTTGTTAGTTGAAAGCTCCTGACTTTTCAAAAGAGTTTCCCATATTTCAGCCTTAATTGTCCAACATATGTCTTTGCATTACTGGATGTTAAACATGCTGATATCATTTAAAGATGCATTATTGTTTCTTCTTTGTTTTTGGGTGTGCTTCATTTTGTTTTACAGTGTGTGTGTGTGTGTGTGTGCTATACACTGTGTGTACCCTGTGTAATAAGTGTGTGTGCATGTTCTGTACAGTGTGTGTTGTACTGTGCGTACGTCACACTGTATGTGTGGCCTGTGCAATGCGTGTATGTTACATACAGTGTATGTGCTGCATGCTGTGTGAGTGTGTGTGTGTGTGTGTGTGAGTGTGTGTGTGTGTGTGTGTTTGTATGTGTGTGTATGTCTGTGTCTACGTGTTTGTGTGTGTGTGTGCTATACACTGTGTGTACCCTGTGTAATAAGTGTGTGTGCATGTTCTGTACAGTGTGTGTTGTACTGTGTGTATGTCACACTGTGTGTGTGTGTGTGTTTGTATGTGTGTGTATGTCTGTGTCTACGTGTGTGTGTGCGTGTGATACCTGTCTCTGACCTGTCGTCTCCCTCTGCAGGTCAGAGCTCCCCAGGGCCCCGGCGAACACAGGAGGATGAGGGTCCGTTTGAGGAGGAGTTTCTGCGGAGCGTGGTGAAGAGCATCCAGAAGAATGATGTGTACCGGCCCATGAGCCAGGTGCTGCAGCTTCTGGGCACCACCCTTGGAGTCAGGAGGCAGAGGTGAGGAGTTTCTGGGCCACTCCTTCTCAATATAGTGGAGCAGCAGTGTAGTGTAGTGGTAAGGAGCAGGGCTCGTAACCAAAAGGTTGACGGTTTGATTCCCCAGCGGGGCACTGCTGCTGTACCCTTGGGCAAGGTACTTATCCCAGAATTGCCTCACTAAATAAACAGCTGTATAAATGGATAACATGTGAGAATTGTAACCTATATGTTAGGTTACTTATAATGTTATAAGTTGTCTGCTAAATGACAACAATGTAATTAATGTAATCTACAATAGTGACTGTACATACATTTTATTTGCATGGTCCCTCTCATTCAGTAAAACAATGAAAACTGTAATAACTATACACCCTGAAAAAATGACTGAATAAAAAAAAAGTATTCGGATGCTTTAGACTGATGTTGTGTAAGAGCTATAAAAATGAATGAAGATGCAACACAGTGAAACCGTCACTTTGTTGCTTTGATCTGAATGAAAGGGTCTTCGACTCTGCTATAAAACATGAAATATACAGCAGACAGGTCCAGTACTGAAGCCTCTCTCTGCATCCTCTTTCCCCCCTCTTCTTATTCCCTTATGAATCTATGCAGGAGTTTATACAGAGACATCCTGTTCCTGTCTTTGGTGGCCTTAGGCAAGGACAACATTGACATCGGTGAGTAAGGTCCCCTCTGGCCTCGTTATTTTTCCTGACAGTCTCACCAACTGACTCTATGAGTACTGACTTTCAGAAAGTGAAGTCCCTCTCCTCCACTGCATCTCCAGCAGTTCTGTCCATAGATAATAGCAAGCAATGTCAATGTCGCAGATCCAGCAGAATTAAGGAGGTACCTGTGATAGTGTGTATTCTCTAGGTTGCAGTGTTGTTAGATCTGAAAGCCAGGAGTTGAGTGAGCCATGGGTGTAGTCTGGGATGTTCGGTATGCTGCGATGAGTCCGGAATGTTCCAGGGAATGGGGCAACCAGGTAGAGTGGGTTAGAGAGAGACACGGTAGGTGTGGCAGGGAGAAGAGGCAGGTAGGACAGGTGTGTGAATGTGAGGGTGGCTTTATGGCCATTGGGGAACTAGAGGATGTATGGGCTTGATGGTTGGCGATCAGTTATTGATGATCTTCACCTTGCCTCAATCCCCTCAGATGCCTTTGACCGTGAGTACAAGATGGCATACGACCGCCTGACCCCTAACCAGGTCAAGCTGACGCACAACTGTGACCGTCCCCCCAGCGCCGGGGTCATGGAGTGCCGTAGGACTTTCGGGGAGCCCCACCTCTGAGCTTCTCGGCCTCCCTCCTCTTGTCTTACATCTACAACTACGCATCATTTAGCAAACAAAAAAAACCACTTCCATGAAATGTCCTACATGCAGTGATATGTTTGGTGGGAAGAACAGGCCCCTGCTGTGGCACGATTTCTTCACATCTATCGCACCAGCCTTTGCGAGGTGACCACACCCACTTCAACTTCACCTATGACCACGCCCACCTCTAACCCTTGACCTCAGAGAGAGGATAAGGAGGACCCTCTAAAAGGGATTTACATGGCATTTCGTCAAGAAGTGCAGATGCTTCTTGCGAAAGCAGCCTCTTACATTTGCTAAACACTATTCTGTACAAAAAAGAAAGAGAACAAACTATATCTGTGGTACTACAGGAGACCTGTGTTATAAAAGTCCTGTGTATAGATTATGTTGAATACAATGCAAATGTACTGTATATACAATATTAGAAACTTTTATAAAGCATTTGTATCATATATTCAAATATTAAAACTAATATTGGCAATATTTTACTTAACATGGAATCTATTTATACAAAACCTACCACTATTTATTTCAGTAGGATTTGTTTAGTTTTTGAGCCGGCTGTCATAATGACTGTTTCCCATATAATACCTGTGTTTGTGTTGACTGTTGTGGAAGTGTCTTTGCAGTGAGAGCCGTACGGATGCCAGTTGTTTGCTGAACTGAACTGTGGGAAGTGGATCCAGGGCTGCTTAGAGGGAAAAGCATTCATTAAGCCTCAGCTTCATAGTGTACGCACATTGATGTTGACTGACACCTCGTTTCCAGGTGACAATCTCCAGTAGATATTTAGGAGAGCTGTGTCTGACGTGACGCAAGTTTAACGTGGCATTCCTGCTCAGTTCCTTCCCTGAACCCGCCCTAAGCAGTCTAGCTTGCATGAACAAAAATTCTCATTATCAAAGATCCACACACAGAATGCCTTTTAGGTATAATACCTGACTTCTGTTATTACTTAGTATGTTTAAACCATAGGTTAAAAATAGATCAGATATATTACATTTTGAGATCAGTTTGTCTATGTGGCCATATAATGTAATTTTAGGTAACTTGCAGTTTTTGTTCTGGTACAGGAGTTCAGTATTTACATACAGCTGAATATTGGCATTCTGCATGTACGGCTCCTCAGTGTGGGTCTCATTCTCCTCATCAGTGTATTTATGTTAGCTCTCCGTGAACACGGTCGTGATGCTGTCTGTCTCCCTGAAATGACAGCTGTGAAAGAACAGGCAGTACATACAGCCTGCTGTAACTCAGCAGCTCATCAGCTCTGTCCCTACGCTCAGCCTGGCTGTATCAGTTCACATATCTACGGCATCCTCACTGCGTCCTCATTTCGGACGTTCTTAGGGTGGTGTATGATCTGACCATTCCTTTTGAAAGGAAAAAAAAAAAAACAAAACATATGCTTGTGAAATGTGATCAAATAGATTTTTTTTATTATTGAATGCTCTTACTTTTAAGAACCTTCACTTATATTTTTAGCTGCATATCGTTCTTTCCGCTCTTGTTTCTTCGTTCAACTCAACCTGATTAGAAAACCAAAAATCAATCATCCAAAAATGGTACAATGAAATGTATGTATTAAATGTATATTTTGTCAGCACTTTTATGACAGGCTGGTGATAATGATTTTACTGTTTGAAATACAACTCATAAAAAGCAATGTTGACAGTGTGGTCCTGTATAGCAATAGTTTCTATGTCAGTTTGTATGGTCTTTGTTATTACTCTGTCTTCACACATTTGCTACGTGATTTAAGAACAAAACATATGGATTGTTACATGTAAAGAAGACATTTTCTGTCAAGGTGTAAAAAAAAATGTGAGACTGTATAACTGGAAAAATCTAGGGCTTATCAGACAGTGTAAAAATACATGACTGAAGCTGTTCACTGCTTTGACTGTGAAATACTTTAACCACACTTAACAGAAATATTAAGGAGCACACCCTGAGTGTCTTTTGGCACCGTGATAAACCGCACACACTTTATGTGAGGCTTTACCAGTACAGTAATGTGTTAGAGCAGGTGACCCACCTGTCTGTATGCTCAGCCCAGTCAATGAGCATCTTCACCCAGAGCTAGGTGTTCCCTGTGACTCAGCGTTCCTCTCTCTTTCTGGGAAATTTCCATGTCACACAACTGATGTCCTTGGGAACAAAACCACTTCCTTTCTTTATGTACATTACTTGGCACCTTCTAATGCTTTATGTATTTTCTCTATAGATGAACACACACGCACACCCACACACAGTGTACAAGTGATTACGTGTTCAGAATCTTTTTATATATTACCTTTAGTGTCAATGAAGAAGGTATATTCTCATTTGTAAAACTGCACCTTAAATTTCAGTGCAGTAATAAGCAATGGACTAAAAGAGATATTATTTATGACTTGACTTGGAGTACAAATAAAACTGATTTTCAGTGTACATAGGTGCTGGAAAGGTTGTCATCTTGCAGGTGGGACACTCACCTGAAGCGGTTCCTTGAGGTATTTGAGTTGGGTAGGAGAAATCAACCATTTGAGTTCACGGTTGTTGCTGCTATTCGTTTTGTGTGGCGCTCAACTTGTCTGTTTACACTATTTTACCAAGCATCAGCTGTCGCTTGACAGAAAATGCTTTCAAGTAGGTAAAGCAGTTATTTCTAAGGAAATTTAATACATTTGTATTTGTCAACTCTATGTTTAACATTTTGGGTCTTACCACATGTATTTTGATATCTTAATGGGTACGGATACACAGACATGGAACCATCGGGGTTATAAATCATAAATGACATTTCCCTGTATTTGGTTAATGAATTGTGAAACGGGGCACAATACAGTTGTCGGGCTTAACTTCAGTGAATTATTTCATTGTCAGCTGCTGTCATAGGCTGTCAGGTATGAGGTGTCCAATGAAAGCTGGCCGCATCCTTGATGGACAGCCGAGGTCACCAATCTGTGAACTGAGAAGTGCTATGCAGTTGAGTAGGAGATGGGATTTTTAAAAATGTGAAGAAATTCTTAATATTTTACCACTTGAAAGTTTTTTTTTCCAGCCCAACTGGTAGACCACATGGCATATAGAACCAACCAGAAAAAAAGAAACACTCACTTCAGAAATGATTAATATGAGTTTTGATCTGTGTTACGGAAAGTTGTACAAATAATTCAGGGGTTTTAGGCCAATAAAATTGTATCAGCCAATGCCTTTGTAAACAGTTGATCAGCCTTTGTCTAAAAAAAGTTTTTTGTCTGCATAGTGTTTACAGAACTGTACAGACAGTGTGTTTGGAGTCTGGTGATGAACATGTGTCTATGACTGGATCTACAGGGTCGTCTTCTTAACTGTAAATAAACTTGCTCATACTGTGGATAGTCTCTTTAGTGGTTGTTTTTTTTCTCTTTTGCACACAGAAACAGAAATATACCTGTGCTAAAATCCCAGATTTCTGGTTTCTTAAAACATGTGACCAAAGGTGACAGTCATCTTTAATAATTTCATCAGTTTGAACCAGGGCCATATATTATGTCTAATTTATTAAATTAATATAAATAGTAAGAACATATCATATGGGCCCATATATAAGGCAGGCTGCCATATTACTCAAAGACGATACAGTAACGTAAAAACAAAATGAAAACAATTCATTTACACCAAAAAACTTAAGAAATCAATACTGGAAAAAGTGAACATTTTCTCACTTAGAATAGGTGTCAGTAGTCTGGTAGAGCTTGTTCATAATCCATTAACAAGGTATGATATTTAGTTTATTACCAAAACAGTTGACATGTTTTGAACAAACTAAAATGTCACTTTCTGTGTAAAAAGTAAGACACTATTTTTAGCGGTCTCAGTTTCATGAATTATGATGATCTCCAATCAAGTAAGTAATGATCCTCCGTCATGGGGTTGCTCTGTCTACCACTAGGGAGAGCTGGCAAAATGCATTTTGGAATTTTTGCAGAACTTAAGTACTGAGGAGTTCATTACTAAAATATGAGTTTAATTTTTGCCGATTTTGTTGCTGTTTTAAAATGAATTACTTTTTATAGATTACTGTCTTAATAAAGGCAAGGAACAACACATGCTGTATTGTTCATTGGCTAAATGCCAATAATGTAAAAAATAATAATGTTTATGAAATTGCAGTTCAAGTGGCATCAAAACTTCTTAGTCCCTTTTCACATGGACAGAGCAGGTAGGTTTTTTCTAGCTACATATTGGTACATTGCTAGCTGCATATCACAACACTATCCGCTGATATGTTTTCACCAATGGTGCCGACTGCTTAGCATTAGCAATTTTGACACGTCTGCAAATACAGGGCAAGTGGCATTTTTAGCAGTATGGTGCAGCGCTAAGGAGTAGGGCTTGTAAAGGTTGAAAGGTTTCTGGTTCAATTCCCCATCAGGACACTACTGTGGTACCTTTGGGCAAGGTACTTAACTGGGTAAGAGCATCGGCTAAATCGCAACAACGTAATGAGGTGATATTCTGGGGGAAAAAAAACACTTCCTTGCATTTGAGGAAATGTGCTAAATGAGATAATGTGCCAATGAGGTAATGCTCTAAACATCAGACCTAAGAATATGAATTTGGCATTGCTACTGGGATTACTACTGCTAATTGTTGACTGCTACTGATGGAACTGATATTCGAAGGGGATTTACTGGTATTTAACAATTCTACGATTTTCTGACTGGCTGAATAATAGGTCTGAAAGAATTGCATGTTTAACCACAAATGCATCCCACTGCTGACTGAGTTAAAAATCTTCTTTACAAGGAAAGAAAGATAAGGTTAAGTACCATATGCTTTTAAATTTTATTTCTGTTCAAAACAGAATGCAACACTGTGTTGAAAACTCAAATACGTTTAATGTGGCTTTAAAAGAAAGCTCAAAAAGTCAACCAAACAAAAATCTACTTTTCTTCAGGTCAGTAAAAGGGTAAGAAAGTGGAAGGGATTTCCCTTTAGTTCTACCTATAAACCAGTTACCAGATATTATAAAAATAATTCAAATGCAGTATGAGATTAAATTACAGCATTTACAGTTTTTAAACCATTAGCAACTCACTTGTCTTCTGATCTTAGTGAATCCATTGTGCATTTTGCATTGTGTTAGTGGAATTCATCTCTCAGGCAGGATGTCAGTGTGAAGATGTATATTGCTTTGAAATGCCAAAGTCATCAGTTTTATTGTTGCTAAATCTGACCATTCAGTTGGAATACAAACACAATTTAAAATACTAACAGTCATTGGTTTTGTTTTGTTTTATCCAAAAGCTATTATTCCATGTTAAAGCTCAGAGGTTATACTTGGTTTAAGTTGCATCTGCACCAGCTATGTGTAGTTTAATTTCTGAGTACAATACTGATAAACTCTATCTAACAGCTACAATCACAGTAGTTCACAATTTAAAATTTCATACCAATATGATGTTTTTACAGAATTTCTCACATGGCTGTTGGTGTCCTACAAACATAAACCACTTTGCGCACTGCGTTTGTAATTTACAAATATCTAAGCGGTTCAATAAGATTGGCCCATTTTCACAAACTATTTTATAACAAGCAAAATGCATATTTTAGGACCTCCTCGCAACAAGTTTCCACTTGAAAATCAATACAAGGTTCTATGTGTGTGTAGTTCATAATAAACAATCTAATAAAAGTACTGCTGTACCTTTCAGCAACCTGGTAATGTCTGTATAGGAAACCGTTTGATCCGAGTAGATCTTTCAAACAATGATTTTATATTTACATTCAGTCATCAGCATGTTCCTTTTCTCACTATAATTTGGCCAATGAAAGAGGACCTTCTGATCCCTGATCCTGGTTAAATGATTGGCAGATGTAGTTGTATTCTGACTATCTATGAGCGAAAGGAGACACAACAGTGTTGTGTGTGACCAACATGGTCTCGTGGCTTCAGACAGGTCAGGTGGCGGTAGATTACACGGATTTAGACTGGCAGCCCTTCTGTGTCTTGGGCACAGTATACTGAGCTTAGATGTACACAGAGAGTGGACAGGATGAATGCACAGATGGATTCACTTGAACTAACATTATGTGTGTATTACAGACCTGCCAGCCTATACATCAGCAATTTTTTTTCGTACCAGAGTCCATTTCCCAGATGCGTGCATGTCTGACTCACGGTCATTTAACAGCACAGCTGTGCGTGTGGTTTACTCCGACAGGCTGCGCCTGTGAAAAGGGGTTGTGTGTGAGTGTTGCATGCTGAGAGCACAGGTCAGAGCAGGGCCGACGTGAACGGACACCGCCTGGGCAGACCGACGTCCCCGTCCGTCAGATGGACACGGGACAGACGATGATGCGGTCCTCCAGCATGACGCTGAGAACCAGGAAGATGAAGTACAGCAAGAACATGGTGAAGCCCAGCATCTTGTTCATCTTCCACTTACAGGCGGCGATGGAGAGGATGACGAAGAGGAGCATGAGGAAGAGCAGCACGATGGCGCAGAAGAGCCCATTACTGCTCACCGGCACGGGCTTAAAGTCATTGAAGGTGGAGTACAGGAGCCAGGGCACAGGCAGCCTGGGGAGAAGCATGGGGCAAAGAGAGAGGGCAGTGTCAGACTCTATATTCTCTAAAAAAATATCCTCTACACAGACAAATCTGCCAAAGTAGTTAGTCACAAGCAGGCTCGGCTCATGGAGAAAATACAGAGGGGTGTACTTGCAATCCACATGGAGGGTGGGGGTAGGTAGACATTGGGATATAAGGAGACAACTGGGGGTGCACCCCTGGTCACAGGCCATTCACTCATTTTGAAGAACAGGGATTCCCAGGGTCACAAGCAATGCAGACTGAGCTGCATGCACGGCAGACAGCTTCCACCATTGCTTTCTGTAGCTGCTGATTATGACTGTGACATCATCAAAGCAAGAGGCAGATGGAGGGACAGAAGCTCACCCCATGGTGATGTCGAATATGTTGCTGCCCACCGAGCTGGACACGGCCATGTCTCCCAGGCCTTTGCGGGCCACGATTACGCTGGTGATGAGGTCGGGGATGGAGGTGCCAGCTGCCAGGATGGTCAGGCCCATGATCTCCTCCGAGATGCCAATCGTCTCACCCACCTTGGCAAACACACTCAGGTAAGGTAATGAGCTGGCTTCAGGCACAAGTGTATAATAGACAAGAAGTTAATATACAGGCATAATGAAAAGTATACACACAGAGGAGTGTATATGTAAAGCTTGAACAGGAATAGTAAGTGAGTGTCTGTTTCCATGTCAACCAGGGAAACTCGGGGGAGTATCTGCCCACCTTATTTTAGGTTTACTTAAAGTGATCAATCTACTGCACTTTCTCTGCTTGGAACAGAAAGGATGTGTGGCATTGTAGCATAGTGGTAAGGAGCAGAGCTTGTACCCAAAAGGTTGCTGGTTCAATTCCACACTGGGGCACTGCTGCTGTACCCCTGGGCAAGGTACTTAGCCCACAATTGCCCCAGTAAATATCCAGCTGTATAAATGTATAAAACTGTAACTATGTATTCCCCTCTGGATAAGATCGTCTGCTACATGCCAGTAATGTAATATAAAGTAACAAACACACACAGTAAGCACAGATGAAGAAACAAAGAAGTAAGAAAGAGAATAAAAAATTGAAAGGGAAACCAAAAGAAAAACATGGCACGATGTTCGACATTCATAACAACACCGCAATGTCTGCTCATTCTAATGGCTACCAGTAGAGAAATGAACAGCAGCCACAGGAACATGCATTGGGCAGTGGATGATGTGTGATGAGTATGTTGACCCCTCTCCATACCTGATGTGCCCACCACACCATCAGGTACGAGAACACTGCAATCCAGATAATGGAACCCAGGAAAGTGATTGCAAAGAACTTCTTGGAGGCCTGCCAAACAAAGAGAGCGTTAAGAAAACAATGGCAAGTATCCCACTTACGGTTACTTCAGTTTTGACCTCACAGTGTACACAGTGTACTATGTACTTGGAGCCTGCATTGCCTGGCTATCACCACTAGGGGGAGGCCTATATCTGCTAGCTTGTGTAAAGTCCTACACCACAGGAGGGTGCGCTTAATGCACGCTTGATCCAACTTTTTGCTGACAGAGGGAGTAAAAAGACATCATGATGGCAGCATTATTGCACAGAGAGGGCTGTAATTTGAGGGCTGTATAGTTATATGGAAAATAGCAGGTTATAGGAAAATAACATACTGATTTCAGTGTTCTAAACAGGCTGGTCCAGATAGAAGAAAATTCAAATGTTCAGACCAAGATTAAGGCCAAATGTAAAGTCTGCTCCAAATGTAATCTGCTTCTAGTGGTAGAAAGTCATGGTGGTTATGGAGTCAGGGATACACAGTTGTGTGAGTCTGCTGTGTGGTCATTACCGGGTTGCGAACGTCAGGGACAGTCAGCCACAGTGGGAAGACAATGGGCAGCAGGAAGAGGAAGGTGGCCTGTTTGCGCCTGGTGTCCGGCCACTCCAGAGACAGCGGCTCCTCGATATCTTCCTCTTTGTCATCATCGTCGCTGTCGTCGTCGCTGTCGCTGTCACTGTCGTCTTCGTCGCTGTCATCCGAGTCGTCGCTGTCATCCGAGTCGTCCGACCCATCTGAACCCCCTGAGCCAGATCCTGCCTTTTCCTGGGGGAAAGCGAGACAACAGTCACCACCAACAGCTCGAAACCACACAGAGGACAGATGGGGGGAGGAACACGAGCAGTGTGTTTTCTGAGACACACAACCCGAGGGGATAAACTCGGTTACTAATTACTATTGACTCTGAGTGGTTCTCTCTTGAGCCGGTTGGCAGTCAATGTTTAGTTTTTTCCCATTGATGTGAGCGGTTGTGAGTTTGCGCTGAGAGAAATGCGTGGTCCTCCCATACCTTCTCTTCGTCTTTCTGCCCCTTTTTCTCCTCCTCCTTGGCTGGGGGAGGCTCACTTTTTTTGTCTGTGAGTGGACAGGGAAGGAAGGATACATCAACAGGTGAGAACCATATGGAGGCTTAGCTCTGAGAAGGATGTTTCCATATTATTCTACAGATAACGCACAGATATATACCATTCTCATGTTACATCTCATGATGTCAAAATATTCTATCGTGTATTGTGGTTTATAATAGGTGTCGTGTTACATATCAGTGTTTTCTTAATCCTACACCTGGAGGCCCACTATCATGCATGTCTTCTAACTATCCTTGCTCTACCTACCTGACTGAACTCATCAGTGGCGCTTTTGATTAGCTGAGCACACCTGATTTAATCAAGCAGCAAGGATAGATAGAAGATATGCAGGACAGTGGGCCTCCAGGAGTAGGATTGAGAAACACTGTTATATATATTACATTACCATCATTTAGCAGACACTCTTATCCAGATCAACTTACATAGGTTATAATTTTTACAATGTCATCCATTTATACAGCAGGATATTTTCTGAGGCAATTGTGGGTTCAGTACTTTGCCTAAAAGTGCACACCACACATCAGCAGTGGTGCCACAAGTTTGGGATCACATGTTTGAGGTGAGTCATGGTGATCCATAATTATGAATTTACCCAATGAAGTTCTTGGGTCTTTCACACAGGAGCACAGCTTACTTAAAAACTTAAAGGTTTCATTAAAATGAATAAAACTTCTCTGCCAGAAGACTGTCCGCCAGAGACTGTCTGCTGTATTTTCAGAATTCTGATAGTGACTTTTAGCTGTAGATACCTCAGAGAGTCGATAACCATTTGAAAAGCACTTATACTTATTGATTTTTCAGCTGTCTTTGATGATACTGGATCTCTCTCTGTCACTCACATGTGATTCAGAAGCCTGAAATAATCATTAAATCTGCTCATGAGTCAAAGATCTCTCCTGCTGACACAAAGAAAAAGCACAGACCACAGCTCAGCTTGCAGGCAAACCACTTTCTTTCATCCTGACCAGACCACTGATTCACCTGGTGTGCCATTGCCTTGGCACAGTCCATGCTACATCAAGCAGAGACATTACTGTGAAGGGACTGATATGTTGGCCTAAGCATGCATGAACCTGCACTGTGTCTGACTATACAGTAAAACCATTGAAACTATTTTACCCTCCTGTTTAGCTACTTCATTAATATACACTATGAGTTCATTTATATAATATATGGGTATTATAATATATGAGTTCATTTATGTGGTGAAAGACTGGACTAGATGTGAGGAGCTTTGAGTTACACACCTTTCCGAACAAAAAGGGGTTTCAGTAAATAGTGTTGAAGGGGAAGGATGCCTAAAATCAGCCATCAGAAAATGGCAAAGAGCAGAAACACAATTCCAGTTCCTTTTTTTCCTGTGGAGTTGCAGAACATATCTAAAATGTATTTTTTCAGTAGTTACGATTGCTTTTCCTCTGTACCAGGCATTTAGACTACTAAATTTGATGGTCTACCATAGTCTACCGCTTCGTGGCTGAGCTGTTGTTGCTCCTAGACGCTTCCACTTGACAATAATAGCATGTACAGTTGACCTGGGCAAATCTAGCAGGGCAGAAATTTTGCGAACTGACTTGTGGCAAAGATGGCATCCTATGACAGTGTCACGTTTAAAGTCAGTGAGCTCTCCAGTACAACCCATTCTACTTCCAAGGTTTGCCTATGGAGATTGCATGGCTATGTGCTTGATTTTATGCACCTGTTAACAATCGGTGTGGCTGAAACACCTGAACTCAATAATTAGGAGGGGTGTCCACATACTTTTGGCCGTGTAGTGTACATAAAGGGATAAAACTGTAACCTGCTGCATGTAAGTCACTCTAGATAACAGTGCCTGATAAAATGACAATAATATAATGTAATAATCTAGTTTGCAAGCCTACAGTAGGTGGTTAGACTGCATCATTTGAATTGAGCTGATTTATTCAATTAAGTTCTGTCCTGCTGTGTTTTTCTGATTGCCAGTGGCCTGTTTTCCTGCATGTTTTCTACACTTCTACAAAACAGGGAAGGGAGGGGGTGTCTCCCCGTAGAGGCCTGTGTCCGGCTCACCTCCAGTTTTCTCTTCAGCCTTGCCTTCGCCCTTCCCCTTCACCATGTTGTTGAGGATCTCAGCCTTGTCCTTAAACTTCACTGCAGAGCAAAGAGAGCACAGATGTAAATATTCAGCTGTATAAATGGATAACATTGTAAAGAACTGTGACCTATGTAAGTCGCTTTGGATAAAAGCGTCTGCCAAATGAATAAATGTAAATGTAAATGTAATGTTCATGGGGCTTGCTGAAAATATCCATTCCATGTCTACATCCGGGCAGATGATGTCACATCACACTGGAGGAAAGATCGCGATATGCAAGCGCACGCAAATGATTTTAAGTACCCAATTTCTACGCATTTGCCCAATTCAAGAACCAAACTTGCTGAAACCTGACTGACTAACGGACAAAACTGGGAGCTAACTGAGTCAAATCTTACAGCAGAGGGACACACTGTGAGCCACACCTTGGGTCTTTACAGTAGCTGGACAGCTAAGGACAATGATGGTGAATGTTCACTGCACACCGCACATACAGAAAAGTAATAAAGCACAGTAAACACACACTGCCTGACAGCACCGTGTCCACCTTACCGTTCCCCTGTTCTGACCTCCCAGCTTTTAAATCCCCATTAAAGACCATTTCTGATGGACAGAAATTGTTCACAAGAGAGGTGTTACAACTTCCACGCTGTGCGACCGTGTTTTTATTGCAGTTTTGTGTGAACACAACTTCTGATGAGGGCTAATTAAACTGATGAGTGCTTCTCAGTGGGGAATGAATATAAAGGCTAAACACAGGATATTATTTCCAAACAATGGGTGATTTTAGAGGTGAGCGAGTTATAAGATACCTGTTACCCTCTTCCATTTTTGTTATGCTGTGTTCAGTGGTCTGCTGCAAAGTTGAAAGACACAAGAGAGGCCTATTGAGATAAAGGGATTGGGCTCAAAGGGGTTGGCCCTCATCCAGTTTTTATTATCTGTGTTAAAAGCTGATTAAGCCAAGCTGCCGCGCGTTGTGGGGCTGGCCCTGGGCCCTGGGGCATCGGGCTGACAGACTGAGGACAGAGTGAAGGTCACTGGAATACCCCCACCAGGGCAGTTCTTACCGTGCGTTTATGCGTGGAGACTAGAAGCTGCGATCACCATGTGCTCATACATAAATCTAAAAGGGGGAATCCTCCTCTCTCATCATACATAATCATATCCCATCACTGATCCCCACCTCCTGCCCCCCCCCCCACTCCTGATTACCCCTCCCAACCAATCAGATCTCGAGAATGCAACCTGCACTGACTGCTCGGTCCTGTCTGACTACCCTGACAGACTAATACAGGCATGTGATTCAATGAATGAATATAATATCATCTCAATGAACTGACCAGCGCAAATACTGTAGTAGAACACCAGAGGAAAATCAGATGCTTTGATTGTACTTTACTATGATTTCATTAAGACTTAGTTTTTTTTTTAAATATTACAAATATTAAATATTGGAATATATAATAATATAATATCTCTTAACCAATCATTTAAAACAACTACCTTTTTGCACTTTAAGTAAGGGTTCAAAGTTAAAATTGCTGAACTCAGCTGACATGCTGATTTCATAAACACAAGTATGATTTCAAATATTTGATGTTTGCTGTCACAGTCCAAAAACCGCAGTATATATGGTGAATCATTAGGGCTATTATTCAGTGGTGTAACATGACAGATGTGCCCCAGTTCATTGTCACATGTGCTGCATTGAAGCTGAGACCTCCCAGCCCTGATAGAAGCTGATATACATAGAGGGGTTTATCTGCTTAGTATCAATCTCTGCTTACAGCCAACTTCACATGGTACTGCGCTAATCCATTTTACAGGGGGGGGAAGGGACAAAGAGACTGTGCCATTACATTAATTTGTAACGTTAATGTTAAGTTTGTTAAGTAATGTTAAGTTTTTCACACCATATTTTTTTTACACGTTTTCCCCTTTACACACCCCTGTTTGGAATCTCCCTGCAACAAACTCGGCACTCATGCTTGAGCACTGAAACAAGATTAATGCAATCCTCTGATGCACTGACATACAGCCCAATGGCTATTTTTCACACTATACATGACACAGGGGGCGTCGTCTGAGGCAGCCACAGGCACCTCGATGAATTGCAAGGGTGCCTGTGAGCGGACTGACAAGAAAACCCGGACCGACCTGCCCACACTTATCCCAGCAGAATGAAGCCAATTTGTTCAACTGGTGTGGGTTCCCTATCATTTGAGACCTCTGGATTGAAATTCAGGCCATAGGGATCTTCCTGAATTCAAGATGAGCACCTTGCAGACTGAGACACTGGGGCCTGCATACACCACTGTTTTTTTCATGCACATGTGTTACATTACATGTGAAGTGACAGCTCGCATTTTGAGATTTTACTTTCAGTAAGCAACAGAGGTCATCACTTCGACTGGAATTCACTCCGAGCCCATGCTGATCCACTGGATGAAAAAAACTACACAACTCCTCCCTGATGGTATACGCTGACATGTAAATTTTGTTGGACTGTGACACAAAATGACACAGAATATAGCCAGATTTAGCAAAGAACACAATATTAAATCAGATGAGACTAGTAATTAGTCATGTTACTAAATTGTGCAATTATACTGTTCCAATTGGGTGTTTATGCTTTTGCCCCAGGTTTTCTCCTCATGTTCTGCTGTGCTTTGAATTTCCTTTGTCTTTGGATTCATAACGCAGCACGAGTTATTCTGTAGGGACAGTTATATGCACATATACAGTATGCTTTTAAAATTGGAATGAATTGGAATGAATATGCTGTGAAAATAATAAATAAATATTTGCCGTGACTCATCATTGGCCTGTATCATATTTACAATTTATTTATTTAATGACACCAAGATATTGAATTTGCCGGAAAAGTTGGAAGCATTTGCAATTTTTCATTACTCTTCTCAGACAGCAGGATGGGGCTTTGTTTGTTATAAGTCTTCTATAAGTCTTTTCAAAGGTGTTCCTGCGACTGGATCAGTGAGCGCTGTATTGAATACATGTATAGTATGATTATACAGTAGGCTCTGCAAGAGGGTGGATGATGGTAGAGACTGGAACAGCGATGCGGGACCTTCTCTTACCTTCCCCCAGCGGGTCCAATGTGTGGATCATCAGCTGGAAGATGGTGCTCCTCATGGTGCTGTTGTGTAAGGAGGCAGAGCTACCCCCTCGCTGCAGAGCAGGCTTCGGCTGGGGGGGGTGGTGATGGAAGGGGGAGAGAGAGGGGCACAGAGAGAGGCGCAGGGTAACCATCAGAACACGCAGTACACCATCCTTAAAATCACCTTATTTCTGTGGCTCATTACAAAGAATGAAACCCAGACCTGGTTCACATTAACAGGGTGCATCAGAAGGGGATTTCAGTCATCAGCACCCTAGAAGTGCAAATAACAGGCTGTTCCCCACAGGAAAAAGATATTTCACTTCCTGTCCAAATAATGACTTAGAATGACTGTGCCATTACATTAATTTTTAAGGTTAAGGTTAAGTTTGTTAAGTTATTATGAAAAGTAGTTAAATCAGAGTCTCCCTGTGACAAGCTTGGCACTCATACTTGAGCACTGAAACAAGATTAATGCAATTCTCTGATGCACTCACACTCAGCCCAATGGCTATTTTTCACACTATACATTACACAAGAGGATGCCATCTGAGAGAGCCACAGGCACCAAACCACTCAGAGTGAGCAGTTAAGAGATGAGGCAGACTGATATCCAGCAAGAACTGTGACCACAATACTGATGTTGTCAACCCCTGCCGTGGATATTTAACACAATCAACAAGTTATTCAAGTGAGGTGGTCAAAAGCATTTCAAAAGAAGAGAATTCAACATTATTTGGAGGAGAAACTAACACTTGGACAAACATAGCTGAAAGGTGAAAGGTGTCTTGGAAATGTTTTCATAATCTACACCTGCAAGTGTGCATGTGTGTGTGTTTGTATATGTGCATACATGCATGTGTGTGTGTGTGTGTGTGTGGTTGTGTATGTGCATGCCTGCATTATGTATGTGTATGTACCTGTTTGTGTGTGTGTATGTATGCGTATGTGTGTGTACTAAAGACCCAGCTGGTGTGTTTACCTACCATTAATCGATTCTTTCCATCTTGATTTTCAGGAGGTTTATTGTCCTCTCCATGTGATTCTTCATCCTGTGTGCAACAATAAGATGTTTTATAAGAGATATCTGAGGCCAGAAAATTTTAGGCCGTCTCAAAGAGCAGCTACTTCTGATCCCAGCCACATGGCTGAAACTGATCTAGTTTAAAATGTTTTTCTCTGAATCTTGCCATTTTCAAGTTACATATACAGAGCCCTCATATACATTTCTCTTTTTGCTGTGTTGCAACATCAAATTTAAGTATATTAAAATGAGACTTTTTCTGATCCTTTTGAGGTGACTCTCTACAGAAAGAAATGAAAGTATTTAGACATCTTCAGAATTATTTAAAAATAAAAATGTTAAATTGATAAGTATTCACTCCCCTTTCTAAACAAACAAAATCAGGAGAAGTATATCAGTTTCTTGAGAGCTCACACTAAATATAGTAAACAAGGTACACCAGTGTTCATTTCAAATCCACCTGTGCCGAATTGTAAGCTTGCACTATAAATATCACTGATTTTGGGAGGTCTCACAGCTGAACGCCAGATCAGATCAGTCCTGCTGTCATGAGGACCAAGGAACTGCCCGTGATACTTTGTGATGAAGTTGTTAGGAGGAAAAAAGCTGGAGAAGGTTACAAAAAGATCAGCAAAACTTTGAATCTTCCTAGGAGCACTGTGAGATCCATTATAACAAAGTGGATAAAATATGGCATAACCCAGACACTACCAAGATCAGGCTGTCCTTCCAAATTGAGCATTTGGGCAAGAAGGGAAATTGTCAGAGAGGTGTCCAAGAGACCAGCTACAACACTGAAGGATTTACAGAGCTCACTAGCTGAAATGGGAGAAACAATATCATCAGCTCTTCACAGCTCTGGCCTCTATGGGAGAGTGGCCCGAAGAAAGCCATTTCTGAGAAAAGCCAACATAAAGGCATGCCTGGAGTTTGCTAGAAGACATGTGACAAAACCTAAGAGCTTTTGGAAGAGGATTTGGTGGTCTGATGAGACTAAAACTGAGCTCTTTGGTCTAAAGGAAAAGTGCTACATTTGGCACAAACCAAATACAGCCCGACACCCAAGTAACACAATTCCTACCATCAAGCATGGTGGTGGTAGCATCATGCTCTGGGACTGCTTTTCAGCAGGAGGAACTGGAAAGCTTGTTGGTATCAAGGGCAACATGGATGGAGCCCAATACAAGCAAATTCTTGAGGAGAACCTGTTCCAGTCGGCCAGAGATCTCAATTTAGGGCGAAGATTTATGTTCCAACAGGACACAAGGGCACAAACAGCACAGGGCACAAACTACAAAGGAATGGCTTGAAAAAAGAAGGTTTTTGTTCTGGAATGGCCAAGATAAAGCCGAGAATTAAATCCAACTGAAAATCTGTGGCGTGACCTAAAAATTGCTGTCCACCAATGTTCTCCATCTAATTTGGCAGATTTGGAGAAAATTTGCATTGAGGAATGGAAGAAAATTCCAAAATCAAAATGTGCAAAGCTCACGGAGGCATATCCGAGACGACTCTAAGCTGTAATTGCTCCTAAAGGAAAATGCACTAAGTATTGACTCTGGGGGGTTAATACTTTTGTGACTGGTCAATAAAAGTCTTTCGTTCTTGAAAAAACAGTGTTCTTAAGCACTCCTTCTGAGTGTAGACTGAACACTATGGCCCAGGTTCGAACCCGACCGTGTCACTAGCTGACAGTGACCGGGAGCTCACAGGCAGAACACATTGGCTTTGTTCCGCCGGGGATAGGGGTGGGTACATCAGCAGGGGCTTTGGTCCCATTAGCAACAGCGACCCCTGTTGGCCGATTGGGCGCCTGTGGTCCATGTGCCAAAGCTGCATATAATGACCGAATGATAACAAATTGGACATTCCAGAATTTGGGGAATTGGCCATTCCAAATTGGTTCTTGATTTTTATTTTTATTTCGGTTGGTAAGTGTTTTGATTTTAATATGTTTGTCAAGGGAAGAAAAAACATTGCACTGGGATAAGCTCTAGATGTGTAATCGTTGGAAAATGTGAAAAAATTTAGGGGGGGGTGAATACTTCCTGAAGGCACTGTGTGCTTTTTTTAAGCCATTGCGGTGCAAGTCAGCCCCAGAGTAATGACATGTCTTATCATGAGCCATCAGACAGCACCTGTCAGCTTGATCACATGGGCAGCAGGTGCCTTCTTCTGGAGAATGGGGGACTGCAATACCCTTTGCTACCATGCTTTCAGCTGCTAGAACTGTTTGTCCCAGACCTGGGTAATTGACTAAACGAAAGCCCCTGACCAAGGACAAGTAAGCCTGCATTAGCAACATTAAGGGAGGGTCCATCTAGAGACAATATCAGCTTGCCTTTCAATTACACTTAAGTGCTCTGCCTTTTCTGTTGTTGCTCTTCTCCTTTTTAATGGCATATGTGGTTATTCAGCCCCTCAAAGGATTATGGACTACAGTGACTGAATGGCTTGAATCAGACCTCTGTGACAACACTGTTTCTAGACAGCAGGAGTGACCTTACATAAAAAAGTGATTTCCTTCTTCATTTTCCTTTCCTTTCCATTCAGTGGAAAACTTTACAAAATATCAAACAATGTCCAAACACGTATTCAGATGTCTATTTTTCATTTGCTACAATTACATCAAAAGGCTGTTCGTGCACATGGTCTCACCGGAGTTCTCAGACAAGAAAAATTGAAATTAGAAAACAGACTGAAATGTAAAGTACTGTATGTTCCCATCATTAAACACAGTGCTGCCCCTTGTGACACAGAGGGAGTCTGACAGCAGACTATATTTGACTAAAATCAGGCTGGAGCTCTGTGATTTTCTACGCACGAGCAATTAAACATGTAAGATATAAATTTAAAAAGCTGTGTTACAAATACATAAATAATGCCATTTGCTGTCCATTCTGGAGTGAGTGAGAGATTCCAGCCCAGCACTGCTCCAGAAGAAAGAAGCCCAAAACCTGTTGCATGCCACAAGTCTTTAATGAAGGTAAAACCAGAAGAATGAAAAAAAGCTTGCATTAAAAAAATTGCAGAAAATTACCTGGTCCTGAGATCTTAAAAAGAGCAGGACAATTTTCAGATGATTTTATATGCTCAGAGGCTGATTAGAGCCTGTGCATTTAGGACCATTGAACATTCTGTACAGGACTCACTTACATAATTTTAGAACACATCACCGTCTAGTTCCCATGGACACCTGCTCCTCTTTCAGTAACCTGCGTCAAAATCTGATGCTCAAACCCACACTCCGTGTGACTCTCCGCTCAGAGGCTCTGATGAATAAACACCAGCTCAAATCACATGAAACCTGTGTCTGTGTCCAAGCTGGAAAAGGCACCAGTGGTCACAACCCGAGGAAAGATTCCTCAGTCAGTAAAATCCAACTCTTCACATCCTACTTTTTCTCTGAAGGCAAATCATTCAGAACCTAATCCATACAACACATTATTACAGTTTAATGTAAAAGATGGGGTCACTGTCATAGAGATGTCATATATCTATCATGCCATATTATCTATTTGTTGATATACCCATACACGTTTTTGTTTATTTGATAACATACGTGAATCATGTCCTGAGACATCAAAGAATACTAAAATCGTGTCACATAGCATGGCTAGATAAAAGACAATGTGCATGTTCAGTACAGTACATGTACAGGACATGGTCCACAGCTATTATTACACTGAAGCTTGCTTTGATTATGAATGATACAACTATTAGAATGGCAGGAATTCTTTCAGCCCAGTTACAGGTTGGTGGGGCATACCTTATATTTATACAGCACAAAAGGTTAAGCAATTTTGAGAGGTTCCTACAGAAATAGCCACAATGACTCTGAGATGTCATTCAAAGTATGCATTTTACTCTTTACCATCTAAACTAGTTTAAACACAGAGAATATGGATACAGTCTCATATAAGCCACAATTCTACACACTACCATCTTCCCAGATTGCAGATTGGTAGATAATTTCCCAAAGACACCCCCATAATGCTTGCCTGATCTTCTCTCATTGGCTAAACCAGGTGGATATGTTAGTGATGAAGGAAGGTCAGCTAAAACTAGATTAGGGATAAATGATGAATGACTAACAAATGGAGCTTACTTACAGATGGTTAACCTACTGTATCTCTCTCCAGCCAAATTCCTCCATGTTTTTTTATCCAAAAATTTTATTGAATTTACACTGAAGTTTGAACCACAAATCCCCTTCTAATTTCCACCACATCTGATTAACTGTACTGCTTGTCAGTGATAGCCTAGGTATGTGAGTTTTCAAAATTACAGTGTTATTGGTTCCATCACAGAAATGTGAAATAAAATACAGCTGTTGCTGAATGCATACTATTACTTTCACTTTTTTAACATCAAGGTGCATGTTGTGTAGATATTTTCACAAATAAACAAAGAAACCTTGCCCTTGCATTGAAAGCAGGCTTTGAACTAAAAACTTTTGGGTAAGGACAAGTGTATTAATTTCACATTCTGATGGGATTCTGTGTTTTCAGCTCTATGTCTCATGAATCAAATCTGGCAAAGCATCGCAGAGACCACTAACCCTTGGAAACCATTACTCCAAGTGACATTAAGCAGATGCACTGCCCTTTGGCAGTCTTGTGAAAATGTATATTTCAGCTAGTTTGACTGAATGAGATTATTGTTGTGAGGTGTTAAGATGCTTTGGATATGATGTAATGCCACCGGTAAAAGAGTTAAGTGAGTCAAAAAAAAAAGTGAAAGTTAACTGGCACAGACCTCATCTGGCTCCTCCACAGCGATGATCTTGACAATATTCTTGTGTTTTCTGATCTCGTCCTTGAAGGCCTGCTCGAACTCCACGTTGTTTTTCATGAACATTACGTAGGAGGCGTACCCCGCCACCAGCAGCATGCTCTCCCACCACGCGATGATGTTGTCCAGGAAGAAGATGATGAGCATGATGAGGTCCAGGATGTAGAAGGACACGTCCCTGAAGAGGGGCCACCAGGTGAGGTGGAGCATCTCCCGCGAGAAGAGGGCGCACATCCCGATGACGAACAGGATGTTGAAGACGGCCGAGCCCACGATGGTGCCGATGCCCACGTTGCTGTGCGAGATGAACACCCCAATGAGGGAGGTGAAGAGCTCTGGGGCGGACCCCCCCGCCGCCATGAAGGTGGCCCCCGCCACGTCGTCTGAGATCTGAAGCTTGTCTGTGATGACCCCCAGAGTGGGCACGAAAAACTCGTCGCAGACGATGGCCAAGGCCACGAACATGTAGATCATGCCGAAGATGTGCAGGATCACCCAGCCCTGGCGTCGCTGCTCTATTGAAAAGATGTCCTGGGGGTACTCGCCCTTCATGTGCGGGGCATCCCCAGGGGTGGAGGGGGTGGTTTTGGGAACACTGGGGGCAGGAGTTGGCGTGGATACGGGAGGCTCTGGGTCTACATAGATGCAGTGCCTGAGGTTAGTCCGGTTCGTGGTCGTAGACGGGAGGATTTCAGTGGTCATTGCTGAAGCTTCTGTTAAACTCTCTGCCACTGTGTGGTTAGATAATGTCACCTCAATGTTGGTGGAATCAGTTCCATTTTCCGGATCCTCCCCATTGTCCTCCCCAATCTGTGGCTCTGCCCAGGGGTCTGTCAGTCTTGCCCTGAGGCTCAGTTGGTAGATACAACACAACAGGACCCCCGAGAGAAAGAACAGAATCCTGCTACACTTAAGTCTTTTTCTCCGTGACAAATACATTTTCACCTAAAAGGATGCCAGTAATTTCTATGTAAACTTAGGCTAAATGCATTAATTTTCTATCAGTTCAAATAATCCGACGTTTTCCCCATTCGACTTGGGTAGCTTCTTTTATGGTAAGGTGAGGGACAAAAGTAGCTGGGGTAAGGGTATAGTGCCCCCGGACACTTTGCGTTTCATCTCATCTTCACAACGTTATTCTTCCTCTCCAACATGGTAGCTGTCGATCAGGAGTAAGAACATCGTGGATTCAGCAACAAGCTACAGAAACGCGAAGCGTCTATTTGTTGAAAGCACGGCGCAATTAAAGACTGTATCCTACAAAAGCTCGAGGTGAAGGCGCACAGCACCTGTTACTGTGGCTGCAGAAGTACGGGTTATCTTTTTTTCTGCGTTACAGATACACATTTCAAAGCTTGTATGTTAAAACATGTAATCAAAGAAATGCATGCACGCACCCGAGAAATCCTACGGCAACACATACTGTACAAGAGCGTACACCATGCGATCTGCCAAACGACAGCAGCTCAAGTGGGAGAGTTGGGTATATTTATGTTGTTTTTTTTTTTTGCTATACACCATGAAAACGTGCAAGAACAGGCCCGATATACAACTTTACCAGAATAATTATAGCCCAATTAGCTTCATTTTCATCCACTACACAAATTTCTGCATTCAATATTATTTCTGGATTTAATACACTTTCAATGGTGTTATATATATATATATATATATATATATATATATATATATATATATATATATATATATATATATATATAACGCCTTCCTCTGCATTCAATATTATTTCTGGATTTAATACACTTTAAATGGTGTTCTCTCTTTTTTTCCCTTGTATATATATATATATATAATACCTACCAAGACAGCATGTGTTGTTCGTAGATGAAATGAGATCTTACCTGTGGCTGTTCCCGCGCTGCTGCTGGGAAGCGGCGTCTCCCGTTACAGTGTAACACAGCAGGGTTTACAGACGGCAAAACAATGGGGAGATTTACAGGATCTCAGTCCAGGTCAGCTAGGACGCGCCGCAGGACAGGTATTCTCCGTGGATCAGCATAATACTTAATACCTGCAGCCTTTTAAGAAGCTTATGGGTACTATCTATCTTGCTCTCATTATCTCTTGGACAACTTTCATTAAATTTAGCCACTTTTGTCTGCTTATGGACGGTATTGCTTCGATCCAAACTAGATTACTGGTTTAAAACGGGTCGGTATTAATGGCGTGCATTTGGCTGACCGGTTGTCAAGTAAATTTTGCACAAAACTGATTTTGGTATTTTCAGACAGACAAGTGTTTTGATGGAATAGCGGCCCATCATAGAAAATGTTTTAAAGGTCCATAAACTGACACAGCATTTCGTATCGAAAAGTTTGAAGAAAAGAATTATCGCCAACTCGTTTGCTTCACGGACCCTTAAAAGATATTATTAAAGTATTTATTTTTTTTTACAAAATGCAAAATGTTTAAATATTGCATACCCTCTAGATTTTGACTTTGACCCTCGACAGAACTAAAATTATGATTTTTGTATTGCCCAGCTTGGAACATTAATATTATTAATAATAAATATTGTGTTGAGTCGCACAGAACCGGATGAATCAACTTTGAAATTAACCACATTTGTAGCTGCAAGCTCATAAAAACCTGAACGCACAAATACTGCGCGTACTCCTTCATTGTTAGCATAATTTACTTCGACTCAATCGACTGTATATGAAAATATGACTGAAATATATACTATGGTGCAGCAAATGCAGGTTTTCATTATACTGGCATTAAATCACACCATTAGAAATCTCTACCATTACAATCTCAGTTTACAAATTTATGGTCGCATAGAACAGTACATAGACACTTCAGCTTTACTGTGGCTGTAGTATTTTATGTCACCAAGAGCTGGTGATAATTATTTAAAATAATTATTCAATAACTGCAATACAGTATTTTATCTAATAAAATGTCAAAAAAGTCAATGAACAGTATCCGCTCACCGTTACAGTTATTGTCTATGAATCCGAGGTCCTCATTGCATTGCAAGTAGGAACCAATGTTGTACAGTTAACGTTTTTCTACGTACAAATTTGAGGAACGTACGCCTAAGAGGGAGTTCTCTGTGGGGTGAGAGCTAATGTTTTCTCATTTTACACGAATGTATATAGGCGTTAGTCTTTGATTGTTCTCTAACAGTGTACGGAAACTGGATTTTTGTTTTGCTCCGTTTACTTAATCGGATGAGGATCTTATTCACTGGGCAAGGGACACTGGGTAGTCCGTTTACTGTTGTCTTCGAGTGGTAGCTTGATGGGTTGTTAGTCTAGCGAACGTTAGCCAACCTATTGTTATGAATGAGAGGCTACATTGACGTAATCCACGGTAACAGTTTAACAGTTAGCTAACTGCTTTCTTTGCTCCATATGAACATAATGCTACACTACACAAAACTGTCGCTGTATCTGTTCTTCGGTACCTGATCCAGCTATAGCCCCTTAATTAGTCCACCGAATTAGCGGGAGTTCAGCCAGAATGGCTATCTGACGTTAGATACATTTTTCAGCTATGATGAACCTAAAGAATTTAGGGTAGGATGTGCAAGCTTCACAATTTTAAAGACGATGGCATACTGTTTTGTCCGCTCATTATATTCTTTCGTTGTATTAATAATTATGCATTACAAATGTCAAGTTTTCCCGACAACATTATTGGGACAGTAATCTAAATACAGCATCAACTGGCAAGAAATAACCCAAACACCGGCTAAATGTAACCACCCAGAATCAGATTACGTCATTAGTGAAACCTATCAGAAGGTATGTTTTTGTGGAAGATGTGTATTTCATCTGACAGTAGGTCTTTTTCTTTTAAGGCGCGTTTCCCAGGTTTTAAACGGTTGCTGCTTGGGGAACTCCGGTCATTTTGCAGCCATGCCGACGGTAGTGCTGATGGACGTTTCTCTGTCCATGACCCGGCCTGTGGCGCTGGAGGGTAGCGAGGAATTTCAGAGGAAGAACCTCGCTATCCACGGTCTGACAATGCTGTTCGAGCACATGGCCACCAACTACCGACTGGAGTTCACCGCGCTGGTGGCCTTCTCCTCTCTCTGGGAGCTCATGGTACCGTTCACCAGGGACTACAACACGTTGCAGGTACTGACTGCAGGTCTGAAAAACACACTCACAAGAGTTATCAAAATCAAAAACTACAGAAGAAGAATAGATCATGTTTTCCCGGAAGACCCTTCTCGGGGGAAAAGTAGATGTACGTCTTTGATTAATTTACTGCTTTGTAAACCCCTGCCTGCAGCATGTCTCCATATTTAGAGGCCTGTAATCTTCTGTTTACCCCTTAGTCATAATCATTGCAATCTCCCCCCTGTGCGATTGTAGGAGGCCCTGAGCAATTTGGAGGATTATGACAAGACATGCCTGGAGTCGGCCCTGCAGGGGGTCAGCAACGTAGTACAGCAAGAGTGGGGCAGTTCTTGCCCCTGCCAGGTACTGTACTCCTTCACTGCAGAGTGAGGGGGCACTTTTGCAGTGTGTTACGCAGTGGACTGAAGCGCCAGGGCATATGATTTAAAGCAGGTACCATGTAACTGTTTATGGGTTACAGGTGGTTCTGGTAACAGATGGAGCTCTTGGGATTGGGAGAGGATCTCTGCGTCACTCCCTGCTCACCCTGAAGCATCGCGGGGACGATAAGAAGTTCCCTCTGCCCTTCCCCTTCCCAGCTAAGCTGTACATCATGTGCATCGCCAACGCAGAGGAGGTACTGTCACCCCACTTCCCTGTGCCCGAACCACAGCATTCACCTGACCTGCACAACACGTGTGTCCTTATATAATTCTGGGCTTTATTACATTATATTACATTATTGGCATTTAGGAGACACTCCGGTTATACAGCTGTATATTTACTGAGGCAATTGTGGGTTAAGTGCCTTGCCCAAGGGTACAGCAGCAGTGTCCCAGCGGGGAATCGCACCAGAGCCTTTCGTTTACGAATCCCGCTCTTTAACCACTTTATTAAGTTTGTGTCATTGTTTGAAGGCAGGAGTGATTAGCCTCTCCTTTAATTGTGCTCTGTGTCATTGGATGATGGCTGACTGTGTTCGGGCAGCTCCAGACCAGCGACACGCTTGAGTACCTGGAACAGCTGCTGAGTCTGAACACAGGAGGGGGCCAGATCTTCACCATGGAGGGGCCGCTGTGCCTGAAGAGTGTGCAGTCCATGTTTGGGTGAGTGTTTGTGTGACTGCGGCCGGGACCTGGCAACACAAGACGGCATTGTGACTGAAAGTCTGTGCGTGTGTGTGTGTGTGTCTGTGCGCGCGCGCGCGTGTGTGTGTGTGCGCGCGTGTGTGTGTGTGCGTGCTTGAGTGTGTGTGTGTGTTTAGGTGTGTGGGTGTGTGGGCTGGGAGAGGAGAGACAGTGGCTTGTGGTTATGTGTATCCTGCCAGCAGAACAGGATGGCAATGTGACTCTGTGGCTTGTCTGTTTGTGTCCTGCCAGGAAGCTGATCGATCAGGCATACACACCTTTCCACGCTGTGCTGCGCTGTGGGAACCTGTCATCAGACGTTCAGGTGTTCCCACGGCCAGAGCCCGTCGTCATCGACGAGGAGGTGGAGCCCATTCCCCGGACCATCCTCACAGGTGCGGACCAAGCCTGCATTCGCCTGTCTGTGGAAAAGGTGTAGAACTCGCCTTTTAGTGTTTACAGTTTGAACACTCTTTTTTTTTTTCTAATACAGAATTGGAGATCGTGGGCTTCATTGAGATAGGTGACATCTCAAGTCCCCCAGTTTTATCCAGACACTTGGTGCTGCCCATCGCTGTAAATAAAGGTGGGTCGCCCTCAGCAGAGTTGTTTTTGGGCTTCATCTAAAAATTTGCCAAAGCACATATAATCATCCAGTGAGAGTTCAGAAAGATAACTTGGGCTTTGCTTGTTAAATGCATCCCTCTCTTATTGGTTACAGAGGTGGACGAAGTAGGTGCAGGGACCACAGATGACACTGAAGAGGAAAGCTCAGCCAATCAGATGGCGGGAAAGAGCCCAAATTTTTGTGTCCTTCTGCATGGCAGTCTCAAAGTGGAGGGCATGGTGGCACTCGTGCAGCTGGGGTAAGAGTGCGAAGAGCATGTATACAGATTAGGTTCACTTCTTCCATAATGTCTGTGCTTGTCATTTCTGTTTTGTTTATTTCACGTTACACAATCATGTTCTCAGTTTCCCCTTTTTTGTGGGGGGTAGAGCTTGTTTTGTAAATGAATAATTTCTACTCCCCCACCGATTACTTAACCGAAGGGAAAAAAAAATAGCTTTAACCTTTTCTGCTCTTATGCATTTCACTTAAGGTCTTACAGCCTCTGTCTGCTTCCTTCTTGTGGCTAAGGGGATACATCTTGCTGGGTTACACACAAAGGTGGTGGCAGTTTGTGGACCTTTATTTTCCTTCACAGACCCGACTGGTACGGCATGTTGTACTCACAGGCAGACAGCAAAAAGAAGTCCAACCTGATGATGTCACTGTTCGAGCCCAGCCCAGAGCCACTGCCCTGGCTGGGGAAGATCTCTCAGCTGGGGCCTACATCAGGTACAAAGCAGTGGAGGACTGCGACGGGAGAGTGGGGTTTCATGAACTGCAGAGTGGGCGGAGCCATTACATGTTCATCATGGGTTTATGGTGTTCTGTGACTTGCTAATCTGAACCGGAGGGTTTTTAATGGGTGACAAAGTCATTCGATTGGTTCATACAAGTTAGCGATTCATTCCAGCTAATAGTGCCGGCTAGTGTAGGGCTCAGGAAACCCGACTCTCCCACGAAGACTGGAGGCTTCTCCTTCGTATTGACAGACACACTCAAGAGGAACACGGGTCTCACAGGTCCAGGGGGTTCAGAGAATGGAATTTGGAATTTGGAATTTGGAGTGGCTTGTTGGCAGTGCCAGAGTTTCAGCGTAGTGTTTCTGCTTGCTGCTTTCTGTCCCGTTCAGACTGATGCACAGACAGCCAGTCTGCTCCTCTGAGTCCTGTTAGTGAAGGTCAGGCTATATCTTGGTAACAACCAAAGTGTTTCATCACCAGCGGTTTGCGAGACTGGCTAATCGCATGTGTGCAGCTCAAGTGAAAAGTGAAACTGAAGATCCACTGCAAGTTAACATGAACAAAAAGACCTATTGTGCAACTGCGGTGGTCCCAGTGTTCAAATTAAAAATGTATTTCTTAGCTACAGGTGTGTGTGTTGCGGGAGGGGGGGGGGGGGGGGGGGGGGTCCTTAACAACAGTCCTGTATTACCACCCTAACATGGAAGGGAAATGCATTCATACATGGCTGTGAGCAAAAGTCTGCCAACAACAACAATTATCTGGATGTACTGAAAAAAATAAACTCATAAATTTGAAATTATTGTACACATTATGTACACACTAGGTGTATTACTCATGGTTACGTACAGTACATATTGGATCTGATTAAGAACTGTGCTTTGTTGATGACATCACAACAATGACAGTCTCATATTCATTTCATGTGTCTTTGTGTCTTAGATGCCAAGGAGAATCCTTATGGAGAAGATGACACCAAAAGCCCATTCCCCTTGCAGCCCAAGAACAAGCGCAGCTACGCTCAGAACGTCACTGTGTGGATCAAACCCAGCGGGCTACAGGTGAGGTCAGACCGCGTGGAGGAAGCGCTGCTGACCAGGACAGCAGTGGTCACTGACCTCACTGTGGGTTCAGTAAAACATTGAAAGGACTGAGCACTGACTCCCTTTGTGCTCATTCACAGACCGACGTGCAGAAGATCCTGAGAAATGCCCGGAAGCTGCCGGAGAAAACGCAGACCTTCTACAAGGTGAGACAGACAGACGGCCGGAGGATGGCACTGTGTGTTTGGACTTGACAAGCCGCTGCATTAAAATGACAGTCGCACAGATTTCCTGGTTCACAGTGTATGCTAGGCTTGGGCGGTATCAATGTATTACGGTATACCACGGTATTTCGAAATCCCAAAGGTATGATTTTCAATACCGTCAAAAATACAGATGCTCCTCAGTGAATTTATTACAATAGGGAACTTAGCCAACAGAAGAATTATTTGGAGGTAGAAAAGAAATAATTGGCTTGTGGTGACCACTTGCACGCAGGACTAATATTTAATATAATTCACGGCGGTCTTGCCCATGTTCTTTAGTTCTTTGTTTACATTCACGCTACTGTTAGTAGCTACGTTTAAGAGCTACGAGGAAGTGGAGTGGTGTTGTTGAAACAAACAAAGGGTGATCTTTTTAAGTCTTCAACAAGGAGTTGTCTCCGTGTTTCCCTAGCGCTCAACTTCCACACTGGTGACCCCGTTTACTCTTGGACGATTCCGTTTACAGTTTACAGTGCATGACGGCTAACGCAGTTTCGCTCAAATTAGGTCATTTCTGCTCTATAGGTCTCCTAGCTAATCAATTAAATATGACTAGATATGGAATCAATAAAATATTGCCACATGTAACTTTTTCTTGAGATGACTTCTTCCAACTACAAAAGCAGTTTATTAGCCACATAATTTTATTTAACTGCCAGTCTGCCACCATTGCCCGCACGTCATCTCGGTTCAGCCCACTGATGTGTCGGTATCCGCCATGGCAGTGTCATCGGGTCCTTTAGCAAGGTGTGCTGAATCTATGGAAGAAGGGCACTTATTTCCTATCTAATCATTATTGCATTGGCTAATTGCATATTAGACACACAGCATTGTAGGCTAGCTAGACAATGTCATACATGCTACAATGACTTCTATCACCAGCAGCTCAGTTTTTACGTTTTTTTAGGTTTTTTTTTTTTTTTTTTACACAAATACTGTCATATACCGTATACCCCGGTGAAATGTCGGGAAGGTATGCCGGTATGAAAAAATAGATACCGCCCAAGCCTAGTGTACGCTGTGTTCTTTAAAAAGTGAGTTTTGATAAGTCTTCACGATGCATTGCAGAGGAACTCACCCTTAGTTATAGAAAAATAACATACTGTTTTTGTGTGTGTGTGTGTGTCTCCCTCTCTTTCAGGAGCTAAACCGTCTGCGGAAGGCGGCCCTGGCCTTCGGTTTTTGGGAGCTTCTGAAGGGCGTGGCCGAGCTGCTGGAGAGGGAGTGTACCCTGCTGCCAGACTCCGCCCACCCAGATGCAGCTTTCCAACTGTCCCACGCTGCCCAGCAGCTGAAGCTAGCCAGCACCGGGGACTCCCAGTACGCCACCTTCGACATTAACATTACCCCAATGGTGACAGACTTCTCTGGGGGAGACCGGGACAGAATGTAAGGGGAAAGAAAGGGGGGGGTGGCACACCATCAGCTCATGTGAAAAGTCCCCCCCCCATCTTATACCTGAAGTGCTCCCAGAAAAAACACCCTTGGGATGGGGAATCGGCCAGAACAAGCAAGCTATCACCGTTTCAGCCTATATGCCAGTGCTCCGTGAAAGGGGTTTGTGTTCGATAATTTCACAGGGCGCGTGCGTGCCCATGTCCCCCCCTCACAGGGTCTCGGGTATCTCCATTGTGGCTGCTGACTGACAATTTGGTTGTTGAGCTGCTTCGCTTGAGAACTGCAGCACAGAAGAATCTTGCCTTTGAGTTCATACAGAGAACATGTAGACGAGCTGTGAGGGTTGAGATATGCACCTTCTTTCATACAGACTTCACATACAGCCAATATGACAGCAGGCTCAGTTCCTGCTCCAAACTGTGTCTGCATTCCTTTTGGGAGTCATGCCTTGAAACAGCCGAATTGAAGTCTTTTTTTGTATCGTAGAAAGTTTTGTATATAATGTTATAATGAAATGATGTTTCTGATTAAATCCACTCTTTCCATTTTGGTGATTATTGTTTTAATACATTTTTTAAAGACACACTAATGAAACTGGTATAATACATAAGTCACCCAGCTGAATTTAGAATTTGAACAAGTTTGGATAAAAACAGTAGAAAATCAAAAAGAAGCATTTCCCCCTTATTCATGAAGCAAATTAAGAAAACATACTTATATGTACAGTTCTAAACTGCTCTGCCTTTGGAATGCCTATATGTAAACCACTCAAGCAGTACAGGTTTAAAAAATCATTTGTTGAATTTGTTTCTCAAGTTGTTTCTCTCTTAAATTATCAATAACAATAGCATGACAAGTTAATCATAAAACTTTATTTTTTTTTGTCTTCAATACAATAATCTTAGATCACTTGTGCCATTCGGTAATGCCAGGCTTCATGTATTGGGTCTCATAAAACAGGATTTCTTTGTTCTTCCCCTTGTGTGAAGTGTCTGCTCTCCCTGAGGTTCTTGGGTCTCCTGCTCTCTCACTATTAATGGTATACATTCGGCATGAAACCAGCGTAGGGATTGTGTGGATGACAGAGGAAATCCTCCGACTTGTGGGATGGTGGGAGGGGGGGGGGGTCTGAAGTCAGTTGCACAGAAATGATGGCCTGAAATGTGCAGTCTGAGTACTTGGTCCTGCTTCATTAGAAAGCAGCTGAGAAACTTCCTTCAGAACTGCCTGTTTGGTTGATTAGTCAGTACTGTATGCTTTTCCCGCACAGTCTGGTTAGCCTACAAGGAGACATAAGGAAGGTGACCTGTAGCAACTAATAATGTAATGACAATAGGCTAGCACAATGATAAACCAAATAACAACATACTCTAAACAAATAACGTATTATTATACGTTTATAACCATTATAACTTTATTGGTTGCTACGTGGCCTTCCCTTCAGAACCTTGGAACACTGGACTCGTCGACAAGCCCTCGGCCAAATCTCACAGTGCACCTCAACCTGTCCTTCCCCTACCTCTTCCCACTGTAAAGCCTCAGTAGGTAATAAGATTCACTTCTGGACAATCTAAAATACTGGGAATGAATTCATGACTAAATCAGATAGATACATTCCTGCTAAGGTGGAATGATATTAAATAAGGTAACATGATGCAATTTTTTTTAAAGCTGATTTTACACAATCCTAATTTACAGCACACCCAAAGGTATTGGGAACTTGGCCAATTTATGTAAGTGATTGAATGTGACTGCCAAAATAGCAAAATGAATCAGCCTTGTGATAGAAAGCATCTCCTTTAAAGCACCTGGTGTTCTCAGCTCGCCAGGCAGCTTCTAGTGTCTGCTTCACCTTGGCCACAACATTAGCACAGAAGCGTTTAGTCTCAGATACTGGCCTAGTCAACAACCGTGAGAGCCATTCTGGCAGAAAGGAGAACAACTGTCCTTACAGTGTCTGTCAGTGTGACAGCTGAATACATTTTGCAGGTACAGTATGCATTTGGTGCTTGATGGCTAGCGCTGCTCTGAGTTGTGCAGTTACTACAGCAGGCTTGTTTGCACCAAAGAAGTCATGTGATGCTAGATGGTGTGCGCGTTCTGTGACGTCATAAAGGACGGAACTCACATGTACGATTGAACATGACAGCAGGTACAGGCAGCACCTAGAGTAACAGGACGAGATTGGCCTGCTAAGGCAAGTTAAGAACGGAACAGCATGTTGCGCTCAAGTGAGAGAAGCCTGCAGTGTTTTAACGCCTCCTCTTACCTGTGTGTTCAATAAAAATATGTTTTTTTGTCTATTTTAAAGTATTCGATCTGAATGGCTCATGCACAGAGATTTGTTAAAAAAAAAAAAAATGAATGCACTTGTGTCAGCTGCATTAGAGGAGCAAAGGTAGCATTTGAAATGACTGCTCTACAGCATGGACAGAGAGAGAGAGAGAGAACGATAACTGCTGTGTTGGGATGGAGGAAGGCAGTCAGCAGTGGCAATGGAGCCTCCATCCTGCTGATTTGATGGGTTCTGGGCTTCTCAGTTGGCCTTCCTCTTCTTGGTGCGGAACCGCCGTCGCCTTTGCTTGAAGAGGTGGCGGAAATTGACAAAGAGGCCTGCACAGAGAGGCAGGAACAACCATCAGCCCGCTTGCTGGGTGAAAGGTCGGTCTTTACGATTCACAGTAGAGTTCGTAATTCACAGTAGAGTCTGTAATTCACAGCAGAGTCTGTAGTTTGTGAGTACTGGGACGGAATGAGTGTGCAGTGACCGTGACACTGTGGTGTCAACAGTGGGGTGGGGGGGGGGGGGGGGTCCCTCCCTCAGACTTACCCAGGAACATGAGCACCAGGTAGATCTGCAACACGTAGGAGAAGCTGAGGGACTGACCCAGGGCCTGGGGGAGAGGGATGCTGTACAGGCGTGTCTCGTCAAAAATGGGCAGGGACTGGATCACAGCCACCGCTGCACAACAAGGAGAAAGATGCATATGTGCCATTGTGTCATCCTGGTTCCCAGTCCAGTATTTATTTATTTATTTGCTAGAACGGTCATATTAATGTGAAATTATTCTACACGAAGATTCATTTGTCACAGTACACAGTGACTTTCGCTATTATGTGCTTATCATACAAGCTAGGGAGCTAACCATTTTTTTTTTAGCAATGTCAGCACGATTAATTTTGTATATATATGACTGTAAATGACATCAAGCTGAATTTATTCTGCTTTCCAGAAAAAAAAAGATGTATTTTAAAAAAAAAGATCCGTGAGTTTTAAAGAACAGTGGGACATCCAACTTCTTTTTATTCAACGACTTTCCAATAGGAAAATCGAAGAACTGTAGGAAGCCTGTATATCATCAGCACACTGGAGCACACGTGTAACAGCGACTGTGGAACTGCAGTACTCACCCTCTGCCAGCACCCCCAGTGGGTACAGCGGCATCCAGATGGTGTAACGCAGCCAGGTGAGCATCTTCCACTCGGTGTCAACGCAGGCCAGCATGTAGAACGGGTACCTGGGCCACGAGGAGACAAAGGCACTAATTTTGCAAACGTTCCTCTAAAGTTTCTCAAATCAATGTGAGTCTGTATTGGTTCTTATTGCGGTAGCAGGGGTTTCGGCATTTTGGGATTTTGGGAGCGATTCTGGAGCGGGCCTTTGAGTTGGTCTGCAAGGCTACTGTCAGATTTGGATCACAGTGGGGTAACTGCTTATGAGTTTTTTGCTTGTGTTGTACTCTACCTCACTTGTAAGTCAGTTTTTGGATGGAAGCATCTGCCAACTGAATAAATGCAAATGTAAATGTAACATTCCAGGGCTGATGACAGCAGTGTGGGGAAATCTTTTAGTCTTGTTTTCAGTCAGACAAATTAAATTTGGCTCTTTTTTGTAAAGGGCAATGGAAATGAGTTGGGTGGAAATCAGCAAGCAGCAAAACAAATCACAAAGCCACTCAATCACGCTTCAGGGGAAGGTCTGTATGACAACCGAGTAGTAGTAGGAGCGATCGTCTATAGTGCAATTCGCCTCTTCCTACAGCTGGGCAAAATTCCCCCATTGGTACAGATGCCGTGTAACACTTCCCTGGTGTTCCTTGGTGCTACAGACATCACGGGTGGCTGCATTATCATGATTGCTCCGAGTTCATTATCTGTCAATCACAATTGCTTGGCAATGCAGTTTTTTTTTTTTTTACAACAAATTAGCTCTCCGCCTGCTTAAATGACACCCACTCAGCCCATTTACCCTCTTGCATACTAAAGTGCATGTGCATTACAGGCTGCTCCATCTGCCAAGCCCTCTGAGGTTATCTACAAACCAGGTCTAGATAATCAGTCCCCTGCATGATCTGACTTGTTAACAGCTGCACTGGCAACCACACAGCCCCACAATCACGAGTCTGTGAGGCACAGCTGTGACAGAGAGGGATATCCTGTGCGCTGATCAGCACAGATAAGGCGGTAAAGCTGACAGTTCTCTATCTCCACATCACCCCATCCAGCCGTCAGCATTTCCTTCAGGCAAGCAGCAATATTGCTGAATAGTATTGTGTATTAATCCGCAGCCCTTTTCCAGAGCAGTTTATGAGGTTGTTACGGCAACATACAGAACAGGTCATAAGAGCAGTAAGAGCAAGCTCATAGATGCAGAGGAGCAAGTGTGTGATGAGTTTTAGCATCAGGCAGACTTTGCAATGCCAGAAAATATGATTAAAACATCACTTAATTAAAGACTAGATGCAGTATCAAGTAGCAATGCATATGGATGACGTTGTTTATGTTAGTGTGACATAACATAAACTGCACAACACTGACCTATAACAGTGCATTTCACCAGAAACATGCAGTGATGAGGTACCAGGAGCTAAGTGTAGGATAAATCTTAACTCTGGTCCCGTAATGTAACCTGCCAAATGCTTAAGTTTCCAGCCCAGGCAAAGTTCCTTTACACACTCAGTAGAAGAGGTGCAAGGACGCCGACGAGGAGGAGAAGTAGGAAGACACACCTAAAGATCTCGATGATGCTCCACAGGTAGAAAACGAAGAAGACCACTGCCTTGTTCTGCATCTCCTCCAGGCTTCCAAAGATCACGAAGAGGATGACATTCCGCCCCACCACCTTTCCAGATGGTGAACGAGAGACAGTGTTCACCTTTACTTCTCCCAACATCAGCATCTTTGCACACCATCTTATGTTCAATATACCCAATCACAGAAAAAGTGTATCTACCCTTCAAAACAAAATGACGATGTGTGCGAGTGAGAAACATGCTTTTTATTATTGTTGCACAGTAATATGACAGTAACAGCAAGTCAAAAAAGGGCGAAGTGGCATCAGTAATGATTTCCTGAGTTGCAGAATCCTGGCCAATGCATTAAACACATTTTGGCCAGTCTTCTATCTTTATTTAATGGACAACTTCTCAAGCCCACACTTTTAGCAGAGGCAGAGGGTGGTGTTAATGGCTACAGCATCTGTACTCTGTTTGTTCAAGAGGATTTTACCTGTACCTGTCTAGTCAGGTTAGCACAAGTTAACTTGTGTTAGGGCTTGAACAGCGTTGTGCTACATGCTCGCTGGTTTGGGAGTGTTGGTAGCCTGGTCTGACACTGTTGCTCATTTAACCTGGACGGACACACTTCTGTTCCCTTGTGCATGAAGTCTCTCTGGACAAGAGTGTCTGCTAAATGAATGTAATGTAACAAAATATATTGTAATACCTGGATCAGGGCTGGCATCACCCCGGTCTTGACCAGGCCCAGGGCAGGGTTTATCACCTCTGCCACCGCCAACATCTGGCAGAAGTACATCATGTCAGCAATGGTGTGGAATGTATCGTAGAAGGAATCTGAGAGAGGGGGACAACAGGAGAGTGGCGGCAAGATGGTCATTTCTATTTCTATTTGAGACCATACTGTATGCTCTTAGCCTGCTACACACACAAGGCTCCACCCATTACTCATAAGTGTGTTCAGCCAAGGCAAGCTCGCACCTATAAATAGCTGCAGCAGAACTTACTGGTGGAAAATATTTGCATGTGTTTGTACACTACATCAATGGCATCTCTGTGTTTCTTCACTACCACAATAATAAACAACAGCCATCTTCAATATCAGCAAAGTATAAATTATATCATCATAATACTGAAATATGCTGAATATTTCCCGTTGGGGGGGGGGATAAAATTTGGTTACTATCAAATCTTGGTAAGTTATTGACCATTTCTGAAATTATAATCAGAAGACCATTTTCCTCACTTTTACAGTTAAGGATAGGGGAGTGTATGCTGGTAAGCTCTAGCACTTTTCAGCTGTGGGTGAACTTTGACCCCTCACCTTCTTGCAATATGAAGAGACGCACAGTCATGTTGACGAAGATCCAGGAGAAGCCCAGGAACTGGACCAAGTTGTACATGAACAGGTACCCCTTTTTCAGCCCCAGGAATGCTGACAAGAGAAGCAAATACCGCAAGTTTCCAACACACCCCCAGAACGTTACCCGCCCAATGAAAGGGAAGCTGTGGCTCTGCAAAACTTCACACGTGCTTCACACCCTCCCGCCCGATCATAACCCAGACACAACCAGAGCAGAGGACTACAGCCTTCCTCCCCATGGTGTTCACACAAGCCTCAGACAGAGTGTAAACACTTCCTCCTTTTAATGTTCATGCCGCTGTCATTCATCAGGTATTTAATCAAAAACAGCAGAGTACTTACGGTCCTTTGGAACCCTTGACTCCAGGCATATCTTGTTTATTTGCTCCTTTCAGACAAACACAGACACAACTGTTAGTGCTACGCAACTGTAAGTGCAATACTAAAGATTTTCAGAGAGCTATCCAGTTGACTCTCCAAATGACCAACACTAAGTCATCAAACATAATTCCACAAAGTCAGTGAATGAACCACTGGTGAAAAACCACTAAATAAATCAGTTAAAAACACTTGAGCAAAATAGGAAAATAAAGGCTGGTCCTACTATTGAACCAAAATGAGTGGACAAATCAAAGCAACAATATTTCCATCATGTTTATGGTCATACTTCTCTTATAACCAAGATTTGTGAAGAAGTAATTGCAAAGTTCACACTGGCGTAGTATCAGTTAGGGCTGTGCGACATGACCAAAATCTCATATCCCAATATAGGTCATTTCATATCCTGATAACGATGTGTATCACTCACGATATAGCACATTTTCTATAAATTCAATGAATAAATAGATTATATAAAATAACCACACGGAAAGGCCTATTTCTTATTGCATTTTGAATTATATACATGACAAATAAAAGGTACTTACTCATATTTGATTATTGACGAAATGACGAAAAATATTGCCGTAAAGTGTGTGATTTGGGACACAACGAAATAAACGATAGAGCATAATATGAAACAATAGACGTTTTTCTATCGTCACGCAATATATATCGTCATATCGCACAGCCCTAGTATCAGTGTAGCAGTATGTGCCAGCCTGATAAGCCTGGTCTCAGCTCTTCCTGCCGTCTGCAGAAAGAAAAACAGACGTGGGCTCACTTTAGCGCGCTGCTCCAGCTCGGCGTCAGACTCGTCCAACCAACGGTCGAAGTCGGGGGCCAGGAAGAGCGGTTTGCGCTCTTGCATGGTCAGCCTGTCCCACCAGCAGTGCTCCTTCTTCTGGACCGTGATGTTCACCTGACGCTGTGTAGACCTGTGGGTCACCTGTGCGCATACACACACAGGCGCACACACAGACACACACGCATTAAGACACAAAATTTGAGTTAAGAATATACATACACACACCATCACAAACAGTCAAATCCATACACCCATGCAGACAGTTATTCAGGCAGATAGACATGCACACACACAGAACCACAGACAGTCACCAAGGGCGTAATACACACCACACACAGAGTGAAATTCAGTCAACAAGGCGCACAGACACTCACGTCCACTCGCACTCACCGAGTCTGATCCACGGCCACCCAAAGCCCCATACAACACAGCCCACCCTACATGCACAGTCAAACGTAAACTCAAAAAGGCATCATCGCACGAACACACACAGTCAGACACAAAATCACCCAGAGCTACGAGGTGAAATGCGCAGTCACCAGAAGTCAAAGCGAAAAGCAGTCACCCACGTATAGTGTCACACAAAGACAAACTGCATTCAGCGACACAGCTGCACCGTGACAGGAAATCTTCTGTGTAATATTGTAGCTGCTGATCATTAATTATGAAAGGAGGTTCACTAAAGGGCTTGTACCTCTGACTTTACTGGTGCCAGAAACTCCAGGCTGAACTCATACTCATTATCTCCTTTCGCTCCGTGTCCTTGGGCTAAGAAACAAAAACCAGAAGTTTACATGTCATTTGTTAGTGTTAGGACGAGATGCTGAAGCAGAAGCTGAAGACCCAAAAAGATAATTCGACCCCCCTCCCCCCCCCCGCCCCCCCAACCAAGTATTAGTCATAACGTACCCTTGAAGTGGAGGACATTCTCCTGTATGCTAATGTCGAGATTCTGCCAGAGATATGAGAGAAATAAAACCCAACATAAACAACCAGAAACAACGCAGCATACCTCAGCAAAAAGCATCTGTCAGCCACGCCCCCCCCCCCCCCCCCCCTCTTTTCTACAGTTACTTCCCTTATCTAGATCTACCACCCCCATTCTACAGGCAAGAAAGAGTACATGACTGCATAGTGCATATTCCATTCATTTATATGACAACTACATAAGATGTTTAGCCAATATGCTGAACCCTAGGCAGCAATACTGTATCCATGTAATTGCTGTTGGACGGCAATTAGACAGCACTAAGTTTAATATCACAATCGGTGCCTTCTCACAAAGAGGAAGCATCTTCTCCTGCATCGATAATCTCATGCATGATCTTCACACACACCAGTTTTCTCTGTAATGTGTGCTGCCACAGTTGCCGTGGAAACCAAAAGTTGACGGTGCTTTTATTTTTTTGTTTTTTTAAATCCACCGCCAAGACTTGTGAGTCTCACAATTCAGAAGAATAATGAAAACTGGAACACACCTATCAAGATACTAAGCCTAATGTGCAAAAAAAAAGATACTTAATTCTCCTCTTTTCTAATATTTACAGGAACTACCAGCCACCTTCCCATCTTTTAGGGGAATGTTTACAAAAATAATGCTAATAAGAATAATAATCTCTATATTTGCTGATGGGCATGGCAGGTTCTAAATCCACAGTTTACTCTTAAGACTCAAACTCAGTTTACATTTCAAGTGAAAAAACACAGGATTTCATCCTGTGCAGTCTAACTCAGACCTCCCACCTCCCTCCCTATACAGAGAGATCAATATAACACCCATCCCAAGCAGGGACGATTCTAGAATCAGACCTTTAGGGGGGCTCAGCCCCTAATGAGAATGTGATATGCATACAGTGCCTTGCAAAAGTGTTCAAACCCCCTGCTAAATCACTCATTTCACTGGATAAAAATTAATACATTAATATTTTTCTATATATGATATTTTAATTTACAACAATAATACTCCATCCTGCTCTCTCTCCTTTTCTCCCTCTCTATCCTCCTCTCTCCCTCTTTGTGAGGGAGACGTAAGAACCAAACAGAGAATTTATAATCTAATAAAAGGTATAAATTTATCTATATCAATTTATAACATTATTCTAATTGAATATTGGGTTGCTGTGAGCAATGCAGTGAGGTAACATTTATGGTTCACTGTCCATAAATGTACTGTAAATATGCCATAAAGCCCAATTCTATCAGAATAAGAAACATGGTGACTACTTTAACTACTTGAAGTCCATCAATTAGCTTCTTAGCTGGCAACTGTGCAAGCAGACTAGCTCAGAAAGCTAACATTAGCCGATCATCTTTAGCGAACTACGTCAGCTAATGTTCTTTGACACTATTCACACCATGGAACTATAACCAGACACATTCTAAGTAAGGAATAAACCACCACAGGGTGGTGTGATGTGGCCCCGCGGCGAAGTCGAGGGGCCGTTAACGACCCTGAAGTGGTTTATTTCCATGGAACTGCACGGCCAGTCGTGGTTTATTCGTTACTTATACCACGGCTACTTACCAAAGAAATAATTCAGCGCTCATATTAAATTAGGCTACTATTTTATTATTTTTGAACAAAAATATATATTACAATATGTGTACATCCGCAGAATATAGTCCATTCATACAGCTAGCTTGACACAAACACAACTAAAATTTAATTATTTTAAAATGTACTATATTAGCCTACATTTAAAAAATACTATACGTTACACATCTAGGCTTTGAATATTGAAACTATAGTAACTTTGCCCACTAACGAGAAAGTTCTGATATAGCCAGCTACACAGTGTCCGCTGGGCTGGTGACATGGATAACGTTACATTTGTGTCAGTCATCTTAAAGGTACGTATGTGGAAATGGTGACTATAGGCTAAATCGTACTCATGTATTGAAATTAAATTGAACATTTCCATTTATTGTAAAATTTGACATTGAAATGGTAGTTAATTAATTACTGAACCAATTAATTAATTAATTAATTAATTAGGGGTGCTGACATGAAATTTAAGTGCGCTTGAGCACCCCTAGGAAGAGTCTAAAATTACCAATGCTGTCAAGGCACCCCACCACAACGGTCATACAAATACAATAGGAAAATGGGATCCTCATGCCATTCTATAGGGCTGTGAATAAAGTGGAACACTGCCGGTTCCACACTAATTAGGGATCTGATCGTTCAATCCAGCTTGTGGAGGGTACTCTAAAACAAATATGCGATCTGTTTGTTACAAAACACTCGTGTCTGTACCATATTGTCTCGCATGCATGTATTTGCATAAAACTTGCATAAGCGCAGGTGCTGCATCTGTTCTGTAGCGAACAAATACCCCCCATTGTTCGGCAGGGTTCCAGTTTCCAAACTGTGACCACGTAAGCTTAATTAACTTTCTGTAATGTATATTCGACGTACAAATGACCCGTTTGTTTTCGGAAAAAGAGAAAACAGAAGTTTGGTCGCAAGGTTGTTGTAGAATAGTCCATACAATTTAACGGATATTTAATGGTCTTTTTACTTTAATCCAACAGGTTTTCATTAAAAAGCGGGCACCTGTGTAATTTATAGGGCTGCGACTGACCCAGTGGCATCTTTAACCTTATCGAGGAGAACTCTGTCCTCAAATCCACTGGCAACTTCATATGCGACCCCCGGAGCGTATTTGAAGAGGCACACTTTATGAGTTTATGAGTGAGCTGAATTCTGCATGTCTTTTTCGCTACACTATCTTGTTACAGTAGGATAAATTAACCTGCCAACAACCGTAACATTTGTCCCATTACATTTGTAAATTATTGCATTTTGCCACACTTGTTATGGTGCAAGATGAATGGATAGCTAGCTGCTTAGCTAGCTACACTAACTTATAAGAGGTGAGTTACAGTATGCTCCACTACTCTGCTGTCGAGCCCATTCACTCTGCTGTCGAGCAAGGAAGCTAGCAAAGGGGCAAACTCCTGAATTTCATATCTGCTAGCTACCTACCTACCTAACTTTCTGCTGTCGCTCGATATTTAAAACATTATTCACAAATAACAACAACATCATCACGACATTAGCTTGGCAAGTAGCTAGCTATTTTAACATGATCGGATCGCATACATAAATTAAACAAGCTTGCTATCTAGCAATCATGATTCCTCGCTCTGGCTTACAGCAAGACAGTAAGCTATTTAGCACCCGGCTTCTGACAGGTCTTCATCACTTACCTGAGCGTCACTTAGCTCCACTCGCAGGTAAATTTCCGCATGCCGCTGTGCCCAGTACACGTGAGGCGTTAGGGTCTGCATTATCGCCGACCTACACGACCACCGACAGTTTCTTTAGTCAAAATCAGGAATGAATGCGATCCCGGGTTTAAATAGCGCACCGCGAGGCGGAAGCGGTATTCCAAGGATTCGCTGTCAATTGCCCAGAACATTCCGCAGGGCCAGCGTGCGCGCTCCCGCCAGCCCTCGACTCAATGACGCGCTCGTGCACGTCGGAACGTTTGTCAGTGGCATGCGCGAGCCGATCCTGGTGAGAGCCGCCGAGCAGCGGTTCTGCTCGGTATATGAAATTATTGACAGGTATTAGATCTTTCTAGGTAGACGACTTTGGGTGATCATTCAGGCCTTTTTGGGTAGATCACTTGGAAATTAAATAACCTTACCGCATACCCCTTTATTAAAAGATATAATTCCAGCGGTTTTTGAAATTCCCACACCATAAAATATATCTAATTCAACCATAATGTCCTCTGTATAGCAGCAATTTAGTTATTTAATAGCTGAACAGTTAAGGTCTCGTGTTATTATTTTAATAACAGTGCACATTTCAAGCGAATTCTTTCAATGAACTTCGCACACCGCTAGCAAGCATTTTTGTCGTTGGTGTAAACATTCTTCAGTCCAACTGGGTTTTTGTACAATAATCTTCTAGTTTCTTCTGGTCAAGGAGACATTCTCTTGTAATTTAAAAGGTTCGCTATGTCATGATGTTACAAACTCTGAAGCACCCTGGTTGCTATAGCCAGAGAATGGAGCATGCATTTTTTCTCCGCTGTCATTGAAGGCTTTCAATTGCAGCGTCTGACCGGGGAAGGAGCTGGTTTAATTTTCTACAGTTTTGGTTAAGACTAGCTAAAGATTCTGGACGTTTATAGGGGATTTGGTGTAGCTATATTTATTATGTTAGTATACGGTACAAAGCTACGATTAAAAACTAATATGATTTGCTAATCGAGTACTTATTCACCTCATATTCAATCCATGTCATGTGAATCTATTGCCCTTGCTTTTTCCGTTAACGTGTTATTGCCGAAAAAATCCATGAAGTCTCAATGCAATGCACATAGCCATTAATTTTAGCCATATTTTCCATTACACGTGTTAATCAGCCCACCTGGACGCACGCTGGTTCATTGATGTCTGGGAATTTGGAAAACGCCCTGTATTATGGGCACCGTGAATGTGATGAGACATCTTAAAGACGTAAAGATCAGTTAATCAGCGCTGAATTTGCGGCCGCGCAAAGCCGCGTACCGCTTAAGAAATCAACCTACCAAACACAACTCGCAAACTAAAATTTCCTTCATTGTGATTTGATAATCGTCTCCTTCAGCTAGCGTGGATGCTTCCTTGTCTCCTGCCGTGCAACCAAACTATAGCTAGCTATGCAGTTAGCCAGGCATGCAGCAAGATGCAGAAGCAACTTGCTCTACATTTGATTCCGCGGCTTCTTCCAATTCACATTTTCGGATTCTTGTTGGTGTAACTGGTAGTGTAGCAGCATTAAAATTGCCTTTGTTGACCACCCGACTCCTTGAATTACCCGGGGTGAGTAACTAGCTAGCTAACAGTGTGATTTTCCTTTCGTTACCATTGCGATAATCTGGCTGGCTAGTCAGCTAGCTTTCAAACTAATGGTATTTATATGCTAATAGTCGAGAGACTAACAAGAGATCCCTTCTCGAGTAACGTTGGCGTCAGCAGGAAACACATTGGCATGGGTAATTAGCTAACTGTGTTATGATTAATGACCGGATTGTCCGATGACACATTTTGCTTGCTAGCAAGCTTGCGGAGCTGTACTGTGTAGCCGAGGTCGCATGGCGCAGTGTAGCTGGTGTTATTTTATCGGTGCATCATTCGTTTGAAAACGTGCGCAAGAATGTGTGCAGTGTGCGACCTCCCGTTGCCTACAAGCCGTTAAACAGTGACGTTTAAGTTTTTTAGCTGCCTAAGAGACGATGCAGGAGACTGTTTTTGTAGTTCCTCTAATGTACCACAAGAGGGAGGCAAATACCACCTTAACGCAGAGTCGTGCATAATGTTGTTGGCAAACAATGGCAATTTATTCCTCCTCTGCAAATAACGTAAGCGAGAATGTTATGCGTAGTAAGTTTCCCTGTGGTTCACATAATTAGCAGTGTGTCACTGTCTTCAGATAATAGTGAATAAAGTTAGTGCTATCGTACATGTAATGGATTATTTTTATTTATGGGGGGGGGGGGCGGAAAGACGTCTGTGTTGCAAATGAATTGTTGAATTAAAACCTATACACTTGTTGAACCAGGCGGAAACATGAATGTGGTCTGGCACCGTCGTTTGAATTCACCTCCTAATATAATTAAATACATAAAACGAGATTCAGATTTTTTTTAGTGAAACAAGTTTTGCTAAAATGAATTTTAAAAATAAGAGTACAGTAAGGATTTAGACTAGTATGTACTGTCCCAAGAGCTGTAACGTAATAATAGTGAATTTTTAGAGATTTTCAACAGGTCCTAGTCAATGATTTAACTCAATCCTATGCTTACTGTTTTAGGCATTTCCTCCCCTCATTTCGGCAACTGCTGGGGTTCTGAGGGTATGTGGAATAATAAAAAAAAGGAACTTGCGCAAATTTCTAATGCCAAGTTAAGGACACATTGTGACTACTCTGGGCCTACACCTGCATGGCTTACTGCCACATAGTTTGCCTCTCACCAGAAAGGAAAGCTGAATGAGTGAACTGTTGCAGGAAGAGCAAGCAGTGTGGGTTAACTAGTAGAAACAAATGAATATACAAGAGTCTTGTTCTAGTTGACGTGTCTAATATAAGATGAAGCTTGTTCTCATTGATCTCTAAACTGGAACACCACATAAACATTTAAAATTTCCTCCAGTTAAAAAAATGCCAGTTGCTGGTTTTTGTTAGTTTTTTTTTTCCCCCCACACAGACTCTTTTTCTATTAAAATATGAAAAAAGGTTTTCATATACGTTTGCAGATGTGGAAAGGTTGAAGGTATGATCTGTAGTTGTTTGTTTACTGTGATAAGGAATCTTTCATTCATTGCAATGTCTGCCGCACGATCACAGCCGTGATCGTCTTGCCTGCTTTGCTTGCATTTGCTTTTTGAATTTGTTTGACGGAGTGCAGGTTAGCCAGTTTATAGTGGATGACAGATTAATTGTGCTTGGATTTCCATGTATGAAAAGTGACATGCAGAGAGCTGAGAGATAATCACCAAAGCTGGTTACGTAGGCAAAGTGCGCTAAGATCAGAACACGGAAGAGTGATCTGAACTTCCTGTCGTTAAAATAGTTTTATTTGGCTAACTGCACAGGTTCATGCGTTTTTGACTCTTGGCCTTCTTTGCTAATTTTTTTAGATGTGACAAATTCCTGCATTTTCCTTGCTGCAGACAGTGGCATCCTTTTGAAGGGATTTAATATGAAATCAAATGCTGCTTCCTGAATTTTTGCCTTATGATGGAATATTGGGACACGCCATGTATTTCCAGCAAAAATATTGTAGTATTTTGCTATATAGTAATGTATTAACACAGGTTGTGCACAAGCAATTACTTTTCCTCTAAAACAGATTAATTGTCAATGTAAATGTGTTCAAATTGTATTAATTTGTAATAGCTGGTGAATTCTGTGCTGGGGATCAGGTATTCCAAATTATTGTATGTGATTTCAGTGCACAGAAGATAAACATTCTGTTTTGATTTAAAAACGGTTGAGTGAAACCATGGTAACATATCACCTTGATGAATGTGTGGTAGGGCAGAAACGTTGGCAATGGCATCAATAAAAAAAAAAAACAGAGGTTACTGTGGCTGTTAAGAGTGTGAAGTTCAATTTAAAAGTGAGCTGTGAGCGCACTGATGTGCATTGTCTGTTGTGTTATTATAGGGAAAATAAACTTTCGGGGGTGGCAGTATAGCATAGTGGTTAAATAGCAGGACTTGGACCCGAAAGGTTGCCAGTTTGATTCCCCACGGGGGCACAGCTGTTGTACCCTTGGGAAAGGTACTTAACCCACAATTGCTTCAATATACAGGGGTAACATTGTAAAAACCTTTAATTGATGTAAGTCGCTCTGGATAAAAGTGTCTGCTAAATCCCAGTAATGTAATGTTTACATGAGTAGAGAGGGTGATCTTAAATTTCATATGACCTATGGCTAATGTGGGTGAGTTGTCTGTTCCAGGTGGAGGTCAGAGTGGTTACCACTGAGCATGCCACCCACTTCTACAACCCTGCAGAGGTACCAGTCAGAATCTACAGTGACAAAGATGAGTGGGAGGTGCGTGAGTAACAAGAAATATGTGCAGTCTGTTCACTAGATTCAGTCACGGAGAACTAAGTGGTAGTACATGACCCTCCGTAAGGGCCACCCAGTCCGTAAGGGCCACACAAAATTACATGAAGCTGCAGCTTCGGTCACTGAGACCTACAGTAGTATTTGGAGCAGTCTTTGTATGACTTGATAGATTGATTCCTCATTCCAGGGGCATGTCAAATAACAGATTATATAAAGATGGCATTTTAGAAACACGAGCTTGCTTCTTCTTTCACTTGACGAAAGTCTTCTTGTCCCTGTACGATAAGGACAGTAACAAAGCTGTGAGGTCAGTGTTTCACCCACAGATGGAAAATGACCCCCCCCCCCCAGATGGTAATGTTAACACTGTGCCTCTCCTGCAGTTTTGGAAGCAACGCTCTGACCCTGTGTTGCACATCGAGCTGAGACGCTGGGCCGACCTGCTGCTCATTGCTCCCTTGGACGCCAACACCCTGGGCAAAATTGCCAGCGGAATTTGTGACAATCTCCTAGTAAGAATCCTTTGCAACCACAGGCTTATGTTTTGTGTCCTGGCTTAGAGGAACATTGCTGGCCACAACTCTGAATACTCAGTCTTTCATTCATTGGCAGTTATTTATTGGTTCTCGTACTGCGGTGTGCTTTTTGTATATTAGCATGTCCTGCACTGGCGTTTCTTGCCTTTCCCCTGTCTGCTGTCAACAGACTTGCGTGGTGCGCGCCTGGGAACAGAATCGCCCCCTGCTCTTCTGTCCCGCAATGAACACGGCCATGTGGCAACACCCTATCACTGCCAAGCAAGTGGCCATCCTCAAGGAGTTTGGCTACATCGAGGTCCCCTGCATCGCCAAGAAGTTAGTCTGTGGAGATGAAGGTGTGTGGTGACGGCCTACAGCCACTGTAGTCAGAAAGTATTGCTTAGTGCTCTCTGAATGAGCACAATTTTTTTTTTTTTGTAAAAAAAAAAAAAAAAAAGAGGAAGATATTTTTACAGCAGCCACCACCTAACTGGGACACCCATAGCAATAAATTGACCTCCAGTTGGAGACAGCTTTCTCAAGTGGTTTTTATTTGTTTGGTGAGGAGCGTTGTTAAAAACAGAGGAACACATGAGGAAGGGCAGAGTACTTTATGTCAGTTGAAACTGGAAGGGACAAAACTGGGATCAGTTGACTGATTTATCTCAGCTTTTTAGTGTTTTGTCCTTCTCCAGTCAATTCCTGAGTCATGACAGAGAAGGTAAAACGGGTGTCGTTGCCCCTCGGGGAGAAAGTTCAGATTGTGGAGGAGCTGGAATCCACCGGCGTCTCTCAGACTATCGTGGCCAAGAAGTTCGGCGTGTCGACCTCGCAGGTGTCGCGTATCATGAGGGACAAAGCCAGACTCCTGCTGCAGAGAGAGAGGAACTACAACCAGCATCGAAAGCGTCAGAGATTCGCCAAAGAGAAGCACATCGACCACAAGCTCCTCCTGTGGGCACGGCAGCAGCTAGCCGAGGGTATCCGTGTCTCGTGCGCTACGCTGAAGCAGAGGGCTACAGAGCTGGCGGAGGCGGAGGGAACCGCCTTCACACCCTCCGACAGCTGGATCACTCGGTGGCGGGACCGGCACAACATCACCAACAGAAGGAGGAAGGCCAAGGACCCCGGGCGCGCGAATTCCCCGGCGCCCGTGGACTGGAAGGGCACCGTCCTGCGGCACATCCTCGAGTCCTTTGCTCCGAGGGACATCTTCAGCGCGCACGAATGCGGGCTGTGGTTTAGGGCAGTCCCCGAGAAGCACTGTACAGGCCAGGAGCCGACCAGCCGGACCCCCAGCAACAGAATCACCGCTCTGCTGTGCGCCAACATGGCAGGCACCGAGAGACAGCCGCTGTTAATCGTCGGCAACAACAGGCACCCTCGCTGCTTCCCCAGGAACCACGAGCATCTTCCCGTCAGGTACGCCAGCGACACCTCGTCAGCGATGACCTCCCAGATCTTCCAGCAGTGGCTGCAGAGGTGGGACAGGTCTCTCCGCTGCAGCGAGCGGCGGGTGTGTCTTCTCGTTAGCCACTCCCCCGCCCACCAGTCCGGCATTCCGCTGTCGAACATTCAGATCCGCTTCCTGCCCTCCAGCTCGTCCACCGTGATGCAGCCCATGGCGATGGGCGTGTCCAGGATCTGGAAGGCGCACTATCGCAGCCGGCTGTACAGTCGCGTCGCCGCCGCCCTGCAGGTGGAACCGGGGCGGACAGCCGAGGACGTAGCCAGGAACGTGTCGCTGCTCGATGCCCTTTACCTGGCCGACGAGGCGTGGAACTCGGTCGGCTCTGTGACTGTCGCCGACTGCTTCCACCAGGGCGTGTTCTGCAGAGACGAGGCGGCGGAGGTGTCCGAGGACACCGAGTCGCTGGCAGGGGTGCCGGTTCCTGAAGGGCTGACTGCCGAAGAATTTGAGCGGTACGTTGACGTGGACGTGGCGTTGGACGCCGTTGGCTCCGTCAGCCAGCAGAGGCAGGCGGAGAGCGTACGTGGGCTCCAGGTGGTCAAAGTCGAAGCGTCGGACGAGGACAGCGAGGATGACGTGGCCCCGGAGCCGCTCACTCTCCCAAAGCAGGTGCAGATGGTGGCACAGCTGAGGCAGCTGGTACAGGAGCATGCCATGCATTCAGCTCTGCCCCTGCTGTGGATGGTCGAGGCCCAGGTTCATTCCAACGTGTCCCAGGCACGGGTCGGGCACGCTGGCCTCACCTAGCCCCCACACATCCTCTTCACTTCCATCAGCCAATTCCAGCATTAGGACATTTTTTCCTCCAAGCACAATATTGTTCTTCCTATCAGCTGATTTGGTTCGTTTTTACAACATTCCAATAGAATTCCAATAGAATCCAAACAATGGGTAGGTGGGTGTTGAAAGGTCAAAATAAATTTTATGCATTTTTAGATTGTAGTTTTATTCTAATAAATGGTACATATATTTCATAAAATGTGTTCCAGAGTCCTTCCTTTGATGACAGGTGCTGTTTTTTTTTTTTTTTTTTGTTTAGTTTTATAATGGTGTCCCAGTCAGGAGATGGACTGTATTGTGGTAATCTTGTGAAACTGTCGTGGTTACCCTTCAGATAGTTGAGATAAAAGTGTTTGCACGTGAGCATTTAAAATGTGCTAATATTTTAACTCACTATTGAAAACAAATCACTTCCTATGTCGCATATACTGGTGCTCTCCCTCCTGCTCTTCATTGCAATGTCTAAAAGTAGAACTGGTGCTATGTAGGGGGGGGTGGAAATTTTACTATGTCACAGATACGGTCCTGAATTTATTAGGAGTATGAAAATTAAAAACCTTGTCCCGCCAGGTGGGAAGAAAGGCTTCATTGACCTCCTTCACAGTAGAAATTAATAGCTTTTTAAATCCTATAGTAGACCCTCCCTTTACTGTTTGTCTGTCAGAATTATCAGTAAATATGTTTTTGGTGTAACTTTGGTGTTATGATGTATTTGTTTCTCTTCATTCGAAATGTACTTCCTTAGTATGCTGTAAATTCATAAACGGAAATCTCAAAAGTGTGAAAAAGGAGGAGTACGCTTGACGTTTAATAGACCCAGGACATGTTATGGCAAGGACGTTAAGATAATTTCTGGCATATCACCCAAGACGTAAACTATCTATTCCTTTTTAATGTATTTGTCACTTTTGACATCTTAGTCATTTTTAAAATTGTTTAACCCTTCCTGTTACAGGCTTTCATCTGATAAGGGCCACTCTGTCAAGTGTGAGCAGGTGTTCAGACGCAGCAATAATGTTACATTTCATTAATTAAGTTAGGTCCACACAGCCTAGTCCTAGTCATCGATATTGCAAGACTTAATGCCAGTACCGTGTAATATGAACCATATTTCAGTGCATGTTTAATTGGTTGATGAAGAGATGGTCTTATCGGGGAAGTAAGCGCCCACTCTCCTGAGGGAGTCTACGGAAAACCCAAGGGCTTTAAGAGTGATGTTTGACTTGTAGAGTCTCGTTCCTCCCTGTTCCATCTGGTAAAATGATACCGGGGGAAATCTTATCATTTAATTGCTCAGTGAAGTGAGTGGCCATAGCAGATGACGTCAAGCCTTAACAACAAGGTGCATGTAGGTTGATTCCTCCATGTAAGCGGTTATCAATTAATTATCAGCCTGTTATATTTTAGAAGGGGCGCGCTTGGAAACCAAAAACATTATTTAATGGTGAAATTTGGATTTTTGTATTTATTGATTGAATGTCCACATTTTGTTTATCTTAAGGTAAAAGCTCCTTCAGGTGTTTGCTAAAGTACAGCAAGGCAAACCAGCCTTAATTTTTTGGTCTTCTAATATGAACAAGGCCCAGAATGAGTAAGAGTGTTAAAAGAAGTGTTATTTTTTAAAATCCTTACAAAGGGTTTAGTGGTCCTGTTGCTTAATTTAAAAATGTGTGAAGTGCAATGAAATGTGTCAGCTGCTGAAACTGTTGATTTAAAATTGAGGACAAGTTCGTTAAATCCAGGCAAATGTCTGGAAACACTGTGTGTTAACTTCCAGATTTGACTGTGTTCAGTTTATTCAAAACCAGCACCGGTCCTTGTTCAGAATTTCACGGGTGTGAAAGGTCAGTTGATGTCTCCTGCCTGTCTCCTTGCCATAAAGGTGCGTCTCAACTCGGCCCTTTGTCTCCTCACAGGTAAAGGTGCCATGGCAGAGGTCTCGACAATTGTAGACATTGTGAGAGAATACCTTCCAAAGCCCTCTGTGACATCATAGAATAAAGGCATGAAGGAAAGTGGGCTGTGGACTGCATGACCTGGTGTGGGAGGACATTGACCTTTTCAGCAAGTAACTGTGTTTGAGGAAGTGGTTGTAATGGCAGACTTTGTCCTTCGGGTGATCTGTTGTGCTGGATTTCCTGGTTGATGTTTTCAGAAATGTCTTTTGTCAGTTGTTCAATTAAACCTATTCAACCCACGATTTTTACAGCAGTTGTGCTGATCTGTTTTCATTGTGTTGTGGCTCAAAGTGATGTTTTGCGCACTATTTGATCTAATTAATTTGATCTAAATATTAGTTACTGTGGTGGTGATTATTATAATGAGTATTATTGTTTATAAATAATTTTATCAGTAACAAACAGCTTCACGATTTGCTTTACTGCACAACACGTTTCGTTTGATGCATTGTTTTCATGTACAATAGTTAAGGGATCTAATGAAGCTACATTACATTGTTTGCTTACCAGCTCCCTCAACGTTAGCGACTTGCTATACATTCAAACACACACATTTACTAAATGATTTCAGGTTAAGTGTCTTGCTGAAGTCTACAGCAGTGCCCCACAGCGGCGTTCAAGCCCGTCACGTGTAGGGCTCTTCAACTCTGTCGGGTACCGCTCAAAGATTCCACTTTTACTGTCGTAACTGGCGTATCTGTCGCGCCTTCTTCCAAGTACGGTCTCCACCCTCACCTGCGCACCTTTTAGAGCATGTTAAAAAAAAAATACATTCTCTCTGGTGCAGCTCTAACGTCTAAGGATGCGTGTACGTGTCCTGCACGCACTTCCTCATGAGAGCACAAATGGTCTACGAGCAGAAAGAGCTGTAGGGAAATACGACATATACATGAAAATGAAATATTTTTGAAAATGCACAGTAGGGAATATGCGTCGACTTAAAGTCACATTCTCAAATGTGTATTCTATCTCATACTGACGTCCGTCATACATTTTGATAGTAAGTAACCACTATGCCACACTGCCCAACTACAAAAGAGCGCACAGAGCATCTGATGCATCCCGGTAAAGCAAAAATGTAGTTACCAAATTAATCAGAATGACACTATGCTAATTGCACTTTTAATGGTCAAATGAATAAGAGAGTCAAGGTTAAATTATAAAACATTTTTATTGCCCAAATCGCTGAAACATTTGAACTTTGGCATACCATGAGCATTAAACTTCAGAGGGAACCTCCAAAAACCAAATTTATACTAGTGCATTAACGCACGTCAAATATTACATTGCACATCAGGTTTCATTATTGGATATTACATGCATGAGCAATGGATAGTCATACTTAATATCCCAGCTCTCTTAACTTGATTATTCACTCAATTAGGTCATGTTCACATGTACACATTTCCTTTGAAGGGAAATGCACTTAGGTGTTTTGTCTTCAATCTAAATTCTACAGCCTGCCACTTAAACGGTGGCGGTTTTAGAATCAAGTGGCAGTCTGTAGAATTTAAATTACTGTCATTTAGGAGATGCTCTTATCCGGGGCATTTTCATAGGTTACAGTTTTTTAACATGTTATCCTTTTATACAATATGTATATTTACTGAGGCAATTCTGGGTTAAATACCTTACCCAAGGGTATAGCAGTAGTGCCCCAGTAGGGAATTGAACTGGCAGTCTTTCAGTTACTAGTCCTGCTCTATGCCACTATGCTACACTTTCCACTAGTCTGATTAGAAACCAAAACTACGAATGATTTGAGATGCTAGGCCTGGATGAATTTCATAATATAAGTGTGCTTATAATAATAATGTTTTCTTGAAGAGTGTCCTTAGTTTACTTATGAAGTGTTTGTGACCTTTGGGGTGAGTCCATGTGTGAGTGCCCACCCATAAAGTGCTCACACCCTTTGAGGCATGAACTTATGTTTAGTCACAGTGTCATTAAGTGGGTCATTAGGACAATGTCATGTAAAACAGGACCGGATAGTGTTGCCGTGTGAAAGCTGCATAGGATAGATACGCAGCACATATAAGCTCACGGCTGACTGCATGTTATTGCTTGCAGCTGCACGGTGTGTGCTTGGAGTGCTCCTTCCAATCAGAGAAATAAATGTTGTGTGACGGGACTCTGCCTCGTGTCATTGTTGAGCAGAATTTCCTAAATGAGAGGAGGAAATAATGCTAATACAGTCGGTGCTTTTGTCGGGTATCAGATTCAGAGTGCGTGGTGCATGGTATCCCTAAACCACAAGAACCTGGCAAAACCATCAGAGTAGTTTACAATTACATATTTTGGGATATCATGTCACACAACTTACGGTGGAAGTATGTAAACCTTTTGATTGGTGTTGCAAATGTTTGATGGTCCGGCTGTCAGATGAGGCTGTCAGAAATTATGCCTGTGGCTTCAAAGATGCATCAGCTGCTTTCCAAAGTCATGCAGAGAAGTAATAACAAACTTCTATTACTTGCTGACCTATGTTTTTACCACAAGTTTTAGTTATCATGGAAGCTGTGCTGTTCCCTCTCAGACAGGAAATCAGGGGGACATGATAATAAAGGTGACATCAAGTTACAGGGTTGCCAATATATTGTATTTATTGGGCAACACACTGTGAAAATGTCAAGCTTGTCACGAATAGGCTTGTATGCGGTTAGTGCTAAGGGAAAACGGTCCAGTGTGACCGAGTTAAAATAAAGCCAAGCTGATCGTGACCGCATGAGCCACCCATGCTGCTGAAAACCCACAGCCTGTTTTGTTTGCTGTGGATTTCTCTTTTCTGTTTTCAGTTTATCTTGGAATCTGCTGCATTGTGTGGCTTAGGGTCAGAAGCCTGTGAATGGTGCGACAGGGAGTGAAGCACAGCCTCTCTGTCGGTGTTTATCAACAGGCAGCAGCAGGGGCAACACAGATAAACCCAGCAAGAAGGGGAGGCCCCTGGGTGCAAGCCATCTGTTACAGCAGGAGCAGCATTTCTACTGGGAACTAGGGTGTTTCCTGGGGCTTCCTGGTGTTTCTGTATGGATGTAAGGTTAAGTTTATTTGTTGTGGCTGATTTTAAATCTGATAGTTCAAAACCTTAAGATTTTATCCCCCCCCCCCCCCCCCCCCCCCCTTCATCAAAACGGACAGAACTACTGTCAGAGAGATCTCCTCAAACCTAATTTGCTTAAAAATAACACAAAACTTTTCCGCATGATCAAGTACCTCAAAGTACCACGGGGGTATGGTGACAATCATGAGAGCTGAACTGTCTGTGGTGTGTTTTTTATTGTCGAGGATGCCTTAAAGCTATGCAGAGTCTCCTGACCAAAGAATGACGTCAGTTTAATAATGCATTGTGTTTTTTTTTGCTTTCACATATTTTGATATTGATATCAGCGTTGCCTAACAAAATAATCTCCATAGAGCTTTCCAGGGGGACAAAAAGAGCACAAATGGGCTCTTTTTACACCTCCCCACAGCCTTCACACAGCTGCTAAGATTGAACAGGTCAAGTGACAGGTTAACAGGCTGTAGAAGCCCCTGGTGCAAAAACCTCTGAATAGCAAAAATATTTGTTTTTTTTACCCCCACACTCACGCGCTTTCCTGGTTATGACTGCCCTGTCATGGCTGCCCAGATACCTTGGCCTGTTATCGCTGTGCTGAAGCTTCAGAAACCTGCATGCGCTCTGACTGATGGATATTTTATCTGTCAAAGTCTGAGTCTTAAATACAAATGAAGAATAGTGGTGATTATTTAGTGATCATTATATTAATAGACTGATTAGTTTGGTAGAAGTAGTATGCACAGTGTATAATGTGACTGTGTAGTTTTTAGGCTGCTCACAGAGTTGTGACCTGTGGCCAACATTCCAAGAGATGCTGCTATGTTGAACTAATCATGCACACAGGCATACAGACAGTGAGTACGTGGCACAAGGCCGTCCCAACGGAAAGGCCTATGATTTTGAGCACTCATATAACTGTAGTTCAGTACTAGGTTAGTCACTCCATATTTAACCATGTGGGAATGCATATGTTACAACACAACCAAGATATCTTAGATCTTGAAGCTTCTTATATTAAAAGTTTTATTCTTGGGTGATATAGGGATTCTCTACCCGGTGGGACTTTCTCCCACTCTGGCTCCCATGTCAATGTTTGTGACAAAGAGGAGTTGGGTCAGTGTGTACTCCCTTATCCATCGAGGACACCCTTTGAAGCAATGTTTTTCCAATTAGGCGCCAGACTCTAGATGATACAAGGTCAGGTATAATCAGCTTAGGTCATCAGTTTCCCTCTCTTTAGGATGGTATAAGATATTCTTTGTGCAGCAGAGTTCCAGTGCGTGTCCGAGTCGAGTGCGTGTGTTCGTGTGTCTGCGTCATCCACCTGCAGCAGACTGGATCGTGAGGATGAGTGTGTAAGGCGTAAGACTCTAAGTGAGACTTAGTGCGTGTACCGACCATCGCGTGTGAAGCCTTGCTCTATTGAAGACCATCAATAAACCTGTTTCTACCTCTCCTTCAACCACGGTCCAGACTGAAGTTCTTTGTGTAACAGTTTATTAGTTAGCCTGCGAGAGCATCAATTCACCGAAAGCCAACACAAAAGACATACTTTCCTGTTTCTTTGAATACATGTAAAATGGCATATGAATGGAGACATTTTCAGATAAACAGATACAGAAGGGATTGCTTTATGTTGTAAAATGTATTGAATTGCCTTTTGAAATGGATCGAATATTTCTTTCTACAGCTGAGCTGAAAATTAAACAACATGGAGCTTAATATGCAGTATCCTGCATTTCTCACAGAGAATTTTCAGTATTTTCTCATGAAGAGTACACAACAAAAAAAGTGGTTGTTGGTAATAGCAGCAACAATATTAACAACAACCACAATAAATAAATTCTGTGCCTTTTGTCTCGACACAGATATCTAGTCATTTGCTTTACGTGGCTTGCAGTAGCCACTGCTGTATAATATCGAATTTGGTTTGCAAAGCTCCTCAGGTGTTACTGCAGAGGTGGTTGCTCTGTGTGGCATCCTCTGTTTGGATCTGCTGTTGCACAGTTGGCTGCTGTCTGCTGCCTTGTCCTCTTGCTATTGGCTGCTCATGCTGTAAGGAGAGAGGAGTATTACATCAGGGAGACAGTGGAAAGTAATGACATCAGCGGTCAAATAATACAGCGAAGGTGTTCCCTGCACGGAAGGTGTGGCTGTTTGGGAAATACTGCCATAGCCAGCTGTTCTGTGGAAGGGCTTGGCATCCACGGACGGGGGGGGGAGCGCGGGGATGGGGGGGGGGGGTTGTTAATGATCATGTAGAGGAGGACACAACATACAAAAGCAATGCATGAACCCACATAAAATAAACGACATTGAACGGAGGGGCATAAACAACATGGAGTCTGAGGAGGCACGTCTCGTCTGAGAGCCCTGCAGAAAATGAAGCGTTCATGTTTGATTCACTTCCTCTGCCTCATCTTATCCCCCCAACCCTTCACCCCCCCCCCCCCCCCACCACCTCCCCCCACAAGGTTGGGCCTGTCCCTAGTCCCCAGCCGCCTGTCTCAGGTGGCGGGTGGAGGGCAGGCAGAGGCGGCTGCTGATGTAACACCGCGGCGGAGTGAACTCATGGAGGATCACACTGGCACCAGGGGGAAAGCTGAGGATGGGTTTCATCATATCCCTGCCCTGCCAAGAGAGCCCCTGCTCTGCTCATACAATCAACATGAGGGTTATCTCTGCTCTTATCTCACAACCCTTGTGCACACCTTTGAAGGGCGCCTGGGGACGCACACTGGAAAAAAAAAGATCACTAGTTTACCCTCCATTTTTCATTTATGGTGCATGAAAAGAGATTATATGCACATACTCATGCATGCTCACACTCATGTTTCATGTACATGTGTAATTGGATCTTGAAATAAATTTGAAGGATTCTGGAAAAAAAAAAACCCAGTATGTATTACTTGAATGTGTTTAGAAAACGGAATGTGTTTAGTCGGACATACCAAGCCCATGGCCCTACTAAACTGATGCAATCTATGTCTAAGCAATCACTTTCCCTGGGTTTTTAGGTTTTTAGTTCTCACCAAGCAGAACTCCCTGAGGAAACCCCTAGAGCACCGTGTTAGGAAAAGCTGAGTAAATATTTGATTTGTAAAAACAAATACCTCTTAATAACACATTTTTATGTTCTTATTTACACTCCTGTCAGTCTTATCCTTGTGATTCTGTAATCAAATGCCATCAAACCTTTAATTAAACAAGGAAGGTGCAAATGAAACCACAGTGGCTTCAGCTTGCTAGTTGGGAGGGTATTATTTTCGCTTTGTTTTCAAGACTGTGCCTTAGTCAGGTGCAGGTCTGTGAATTTTTCCCACCTCGTCTTGGTGGAGATAACGTCTAAACTACGCAGATTGCTTCTTGAATCCCTCTTTAGTTTCAAAAACAAGGGCTATCTCTTTGCTCGTTCTTTAATCCACAGTATTTCAGAAGACATATGCACCTTTCACACAATCAAGACAGCAAATGTGCTGACAAATGGAATGCAGTGAGCGTTGATGATAGAGTTTATCGCGAAGAGAAGCAATGTTTAACTCCCCTTTGGAAATTCAGCACAAGCTGATTTTTAAAGTCATGGGAAAGTGATAAGGGCTTTTCTTAACAAGTGTTGTTATTCTTCGAACGCACCAAAACAGAACCAAAAGGTCTGTGTTTGCACAGCTCGGTGAGAAGAACATCCCTCCGTTCGTGAGCGTAACTAAATCCTAACTAAAACTCAATCTCTCAGGGCAATAAAATAGAACTGCATGTCGTTATAGCACTAAGAAGGTGTGTTTTTACTCTAGTCGTAATTGTTAACAGCCCAATTGAAGTTTTGTCTCAATCACAATTTTTCTCCTTTGCAGTTGTAATCAGAGTATTTATTGCAGTGTCTGAAAAGATGTGCTTTCGTACTGGACACTTCCTGCCCGCTCCATTAACAGAGTACAAAGACCGTTGGAAGTTATCTGGATTTCAAGGTTGTGGCCTAAGATGACACACTTTAATGCATTTTGTTTCTGTTCCAGTGTGGCCTGTGAGTTTACCTTAGTTGGCCTTTCACAGAGCTACGGTGACCCAATTGGACATGACAGAAGAATATCTCCTTGGCAATGTAATTCAGCTGTAGAGTGTACAGTGCCAGTGGCATAGGTCCCCTGGAAAATAATGTTCATGGTGCTTGGCAACATTTAATATGTAGCTGTTGCATAAAAGTATGTTGCAGCATTTCTAAATCATGGTATAATCTTTGTGAAACTAGGTAGAGACAAGGAATTTCAGCCTCTGACACTTTCACAGCTCAGTGGAGTTATAGTCTTTGACTGGAGGTAAAGCAAAATAAACAGAAATAATTTCGGTTGCGTCAGTTTTTATAACTAACGCCATGGTAATGCGGTGTTGCCATGGCCAAGGAATCAGAAAGGACTTGGTGCCGCTAATAACTGAAACTCTCTTTCCCCATTCCCCTGACTCTGGCTGTGAGTCATCTAATTAAGCATCATTTTGCACCTTGTTACATGAGCATCAGAACAGGTTGCCCTTTCATGGGGTGTCTGTGAAGTATTGCTGTGACATTTAAAAAAAAAAAACCTGTAAACACAAACATGCTTCAATTTATTTTGTGTCTAACTCTATCTGCCCAGTGCCGGCCAGAAGCAGATGGGCCCCCCCATGAGCCCGGTTCTGCTCAAGATTTCTTCCTGATAGGGAGTTTTTCCTTGCCACTGTTGCCTTGTTGGCTTGCTCTCAGGGGGTCTCAGGCCTGGGAACAATGTAAAGCTGCTTTGTGACAACTTGTGTTGTAAAAAGTGCTATACAAATAAAAATGAATTGAATTGAATTGAATTGAATTTAATATAGCGTTATGCATGAAAATGGGGACGTTTAGCATACTTCTTCTCTCGAGAAGCGACCTCAAAAGTTTTCTGGAAGAGTAATTCTTACAGCTGGTATTTTCAAGTTCTAAAAGCAAAAGTGTTCAATGAGGGAGTATTTTAAAATGGAAAACATTTTTTTTTCTTACTTGATCCCTCTGTCACATCTGTGCTCTGTCAAAAACATCCTCTAGCTTCCCTCACTAAGAGCTCACCAGCTGTAGGTAGTGCAGATTAATCAAACAAAACACAGGGAAGGAAAGGATTCATTAGACACCTGGTAGCCTGGAGAGATGTGTGCTCCCATGGTGAGAGATATATCAAGGTGGAACTATAAAAAAAATAAACAAAGATACAGTCAGTTGCTGTACATCACTAACCTGACAGGCCCAAGTGATATAGTAGAAGAGAGCCTGTGTTTGCCTTCACGGGAGAGTACTAGGAAATGTGTGCAGATGTATTTGTCTTTTCCACCTCTGAGAACTATCCTGATCAGTACTGGGAAGAACAAACAAAGTTATCCTGTTAAAACAAAGATGCATGCAGTTGGTCTCCCATGCTGTTTATTTTGGACCAAGAAGATAGAGTTTGAATGTAATGTGTTAAAGTACGCTTCCAATACCGTGATACATAAAGAAGTAAAATCTGAATCAACATAGTTGCCTTTTGCACTTAATCTACATAGAGGGGACACTTATTGTTAGTGCATAGATCAGGGAGCAGGAAACCGTTACTTTTCTTTCTCTGTGGAGACCAAAAGAATTGGGAGCTGTTGACTCCATAATGCTGTCCCTGTTGTAATACCAGTTCAAGCTGGCCCTGGTATCAACAACTAAGAACAGTGTGATGGGAGTTTTTCACATTGAGCAACACATTAATGGTGTCTTTTTCTGGTGATTATTGTCATGTCATATGTTTCCATGTGTTAATTTATTTCACTAATGGTCAACAAGATTTGAATGGATGCTCTGTTTGGCTGCCTGTCCACACACGGCCTGTTTAATGGTTTAATTAAAGATAAATGCATTAAAATGAGCAGGAGACCATTTATTATTGTGGGGGACAATGCCGCAGGTTTTGCTTCCTGGCACCGCTAAGGAGATTTTGTCATTATTCCACACTGTGGAATCTACTTTTAATCTACTTTTACTGTGATGGATCTTTGATCACAGTAAAAGTGAGCAGAACAGAACTTTCAGCGTTAACTTTCAGACTCACAAAGGCTATTCATTTCATTACGTTACAAAAGCATTTAGCAGATGCTCTTATCCAGAGCAACTTCCGTCACAATAGGACACAAGTGTAACCATTCAATTTAAATGAGCAACAGTGTCAGACCGGGCTAACAACACTGCCAGAGCAGTGAGTGTGAGAATAATGCTATTCAAGCCCTGCAACAAGTTAACTTGTGCACTTGTGACAAAAGTCACAAGTCAATGTGGTGCATGTGGTGGGCATAGTGTCCACTGCATTTGGTGCCTTTTAGAGATGTGTGACCAATATCTGCCGATCTTTGACACAGCAGTTTCAGGACACTCGTCTCACTCTGGAAAAGTCTCACTGGCCTTCATCTCTGTCTTATTCTTTTCTTCTCTTTCTGTGGTGCACGATCATTTTGAAACATTTTCATTATCTGCAACATGTGGTAACTTGATTAGAATGTACCTTGATTGGACAGAAGCTTGTCTGTTTTAATTTTCACATGAAGAAATAAATCAACGTGGTATTGAGGACAGGTTGTGGGTGTTTGGCCAGCTAGTGGGCCCGTCATGACCTAGTGAGACAGTGTTTCTGGCGTCAAGGAGACAATCATGTTCACATCAAGTAGCTTCTTCAGTGTTCACTGTTTGTGGCCTCTGGAAAAGACCATATACATGTCCTCCTTAAACTACTTTAACTGTTTATGTTCCACTGTTATCATCAATAAATTAATGCTGAATGCATTAGAGATGATGTGGGGTATCACTGTATTATCCCTCCCCACACCCAAGTCTTGTGAATAAACACTTTATATCAGAGGGTGTATTGTTCCTTAGAAGCAAATGCAAATAGTCTTTCTAAATTAATTATTTTGTAATAATGTCATTAAATATGAAGTTCAGTCATATAATCCTGCAAACAAAATAATTTGAAAGATTTTCATTTTATCATCACATAGCTGTGTGTTCCATTTTTCAGTGAAATATAAGTGTTTATACTACCACTTTAGGTGTGTGATTGACTTTTGTTTAATTACTTGGCTATATGATGTAGATAAAAGTGGGCTTTGTATAACCTTCAAACCTTATATAGCAGATGCGTTATATCACAAACATTAGTTTATATCACAAATGTTAATGTTCTTAGCAAATGTTCAGGAATTTGTAATCCAGATTTGGGGGCAGAAACATGCACCAACAGTGTTGAAAACCACTGATAAGTTAAGTCCGCTGCTCAGTGAAACTTTGTAACGGTATCTCTGAATTCTTTTGTTCGTTTGAAGAATGACAGATAAGTGGGTGACTCACCTTCCTAGGAAATGTAAACTTGTCTGAGGACAGTGTTATTTTCTTGAATTGTGTTGGGGGGGGGGGGGGGGGGGCATTCTGGGTCTCCTTGTTCAGTCTGTACTCAGTCAATGAGCACTCACCTATCTGCTACTTCAAGAGAGACATGATGCCCTCTATTTAGCCTTTTTTATGGACTCACCTGGATCTCCACCTCTGTGGACTCTTTTATGTTCTCATAGATTTTCTCTCCATAAGGTTTTCAAAGACCAACATGTTAAATTGTAAAAGAGACGGGTGGAAAGCCTTTGCTGTTGATTGCACATTTACAGAGCAGCTTTATTCAGAGAGGTGATTGTGCCACAGACAGGTGTACTCTGGACTATCCACAAGGGCTAATGTCTCTAAACACATAACCACATTTTGCATAGCAAACATGGTCTCCTGCTTTCAGCAAAGCCAGTACTACTTCCTCATATGCTGTGTATCATCTGAGCTGCAGTGTCTTTGTCTGTGTGGAAACATCTGAATATTAATGTGGCACATAACAAAGTTTTGAAGCAGAAAACGTCTCTCAGATTTATTTGATTAAAATCCATACATTGTGGTTACATGCAAGGATAATGCATGGAACATTCATTATCATCATATAGTTCTGCAAATTGCAATGAAAGTATTTTATTTGTCAATAAAGTTCATAGCCTATCATGGCAGCAATTACAATGTTAGGACTATTTTGAGGATGCCCAAATAAATGCTAACATTGTTTTTTTTTTCTTTATCCTGAAGGCGACTTGGGACAGTGTTTTAATTGTAGGGCTTGTATTGTGAGTCTCTCAGCTCCTCTGGTGAGTAGACCTCAAGCTTTGTTGCCATGGTATCTGGAAATGGAAGAGGCTTTGGGGAGCGCTCTTCAGAACACAGCTCCACAGTCTAAGCCACACAGGAACAGATCGTGACCCAAGAGGCCTGCCTGGACTGCCAAAGCCAACAGCTTGTCTAGACTATGCCACTACACTCCCCTGGGTTGGACAATTAGCCACTGCGTACAGGTGCAAAGAGGCTGTCATGATGCAACAACTGCTAGAAATGAAGGCATTCGTATATAGCCTTTCCTTCTCCTTGTATGCAGTGGGCAAATGCATTCTGATCTTTTAAGAGCGTAGTTGTGTGTGTGAGTTCAGAAAAGTCAAAATTTTCTCTGCAAAACTTGCGGATATTAATTAACAAAGAAACAGTATAACTCATATTAAACCAATTAAAGCACGAGTAAAGGATGATATATCTGAGCTTATGGCCTTGCGTCTGTTTTTCTGCATTTAGATCTTTACACATGCTGATGGCGTGTCTGTAAGTTCCTCTAGATAAGAGCGTCTGCTAGATGACAAAAATGTAAATGTGTCTGAAGAGACTTTTAGGGGATCAGTGTTGCTGTTGCGTGTATTCCCAGAGACAGAGCTGTTCATGATGCAGTACTGTCTGGTTATAATACAGGCTATAATACAGACTTTTATGTACACATATATATGATCTTCTGTCTTTTCATGACGTTTCTGACTGTTTGTGAAGTATATAATTTACAATGAAAGCATCTACAGGAGAAAAAAAAAAACACAAGGACAAAAGTATAGCATGAATTTCTCCTGACATATATAAAAGATTAGCCATGGCGTGGCCTCTAAACCTTCAAATATTTGAACTCCTTGTTCCTTGATGCATTGTGTGGATAATGTCAATAAAGTACAGAAGTATTACAGTATTAAATTAGCCATGCATTTCTGAAAGGCACACCAAAAACAACTAAGCCTGTTTGCTTTGATGAACATTTAAACAAAGTCTACTATACACCCCAGTACTTTAGGATGTGTTTGCAGACTCCCAAATGATAAAAGTGTTTATTCCAAGGGAAGGCTGAGCCCTATGGCCTGGGTTTGAAACTGGCTTTGTCATTTGTTGACATGAACTGGAAGCCTTCATTAGTGGAACAAATTGGCATTGTTCCACTGGGCATAGGGCTATGTAGGTCAGCCAGGGTCAGATAGCATCAGGAGGATGTGCATTGTGGGACTGCTGGTGTATCATGGGACTTGTAGTATGGAAAAGAATTGTTGTAGGTCAGGACTACATGCAGCCCTGACTGACTGGGTTCAGGGGTTGTCATTATGGTCATGATAAAAAAAAATAATTCACAGAATAATTGACATCAATGTGTAAATAGAGTAAATGATTATGCTCATGAAACAGCGCAGATTGTCTGTAGTTTGTACACTATTACGAAAGCTACAGCATGAGGTTGTTTAATTAACAAGGATGGCAATTTGAACAATTAAATGGCAAGTAATCCCAAAGCTTTCTCTTAAATGTTTCACATTATAGTTTTCTTGTCTTACAAAATTCAGATTACAAAACGAGCTAAATTTAGTTAGATCAATTTAAATTACTGAGAATAAACTTTTAGGTTAGGTTGAGTGCAATGAACAATAACGTTTAGAACACAGACCTCACAAAAGCTGTGATGTGTCATGAGAATTTAATGTAATTTAAATCAATAAATGCCATCCTTGTTAATTAAACAATCTCACGTTGTAACTTTCGTTGTAACTTTTCGCTTTCAGCAGGATAATGCACCCTGCCACACTGCACACATTGTTCAGGAATAGTTTGAGGAACATGATGAAGTGTTCAAAGTGTTGCCCTGGCCTCCAAATTCTCCAGATCTCAATCCAATTGAGTATCTGTGGGATGTGCTGGATCGACAAGTCCGATCCACAGCGGCTCCATCCGCTGCTAATGTTTTGGTGCCAGGTTCAGGGGTCTTGTAGAGTCTATGCCTCGGCGGGTGGGCAGGTACCTACAAACTGTGTGTGCATACAGTTCAGCAGATGGGCAAAACAAAAGATTTGTCTTTAATTGTGGCATGGTAGTGGGTGCCAGATGTACCTGTGTAAGTACGTCAGAAACATCCTCCTTGCTGGGGTTTTCATATGTGACAGTGTCATGGGTGTATTGAGAATCGTCCCCCCCCACCTGTGGTCAGAAACAGACCGTTGATGAAAGAGGCTGAAAGAGGCCGACACAATTTGTGCAGAGCGACAGACAGACTACAGTCACAGCTAAGTAACAGCTGAGTACAGTAATCATGCCAAAAGAGGCATATCATAACGCACAACTCATTGTACCTTGTTTGACTCCTCTCAGCAAAAAACAAGAAGCTCCAGCTGAGTGCTTGCCTGTTTTTACAAAACTTTCTTTCCATAAACCTTCACTTCAGTTCAGGTCCATAAAATAAAAAAATTGCCTAAACGCATATGATTTTTTATACATACATACATACATATATATATATATATATATATATATATATATATATATATATATACATATATATATATAAAAAGTTTAGATCATTATATAGTTTGTGTCATGGATTTTTCGCTCAAAGTCTATTAAAGGGTCTAAAATTTTACTTATATCACTGTCACTGTCAATGTGGGGAGCCAGTTGGTAATTATGCCAGTTATGCTTCTTTGTTTAGCAGTGAGAAAACAGATTGCGTCAAAGTATCAACAACACTTCCACCGCAAATCAGGAAAGAAGCAAGTTAAACTCTGGTTTGGGGGTATAATACAGAAGCGACATGTTATTGAAGGGGTAATGAAAATGTATGAAAACCTGACTTTGGAAGTGTCAGAAGTTACACAGCCCATGAGGTGAGTAACACCTGTCACAGCATAAATAGTAAGTAATAGAGTAACAGCTGCTACAGGATCAATAGGTGAGGCCATTGGTGATCTGTTGTTCAATGGCCTTGAAAAGGAATACCATTTCTCTACAGGGCTGCTCTCCCAGGCTAAGCTTATGTGAGACACATCAGATCCAACCTTCTGTTCTCCCCAGCTACCATGTATTAGTGACAGATACTGCCCCAGGGACCAGCATAAATCTCCAAAGACTGTAGATTTAACATGGGCTGCTCATATATGAAAGATTTTGTAATACATGAGCCACAGGGAAATCTGAATCACACTGAATCTTTCTACTGCAATAACACACCCTTTTGGTTACTGTGGACAAACATCACAGCGGTAGAACTTCATCTGCTTTACTCTGAGGTTGTGGGTAATGGCTTTCACAATTTCACAAGCTATGGGGATTTCCTCATTCACCTCTAATCTCTGCCCTTATTGTCACTGAAACCCAGAATATAGTGCTTGTGGGGACAGTTATGTAGTAGTTAGCCCAACAGATGGTGTTTGTTTAATGTCTCAGACTCATTCATTTTTGTTTAATGCCTATTTATTTCATAATTATATATACATATATACTTGATTATCTGTAATATTATAAGACATTCACATATTAGGTAGTGTTTGTGGCCCTCTCATCCTGAGCCACATGCCCGTGGTAGAAATTGATTTGATGTTTCCTAGCAGCCTGGTGTTGTCGAAGGGAGTGAGGAAATAGTACCCTGGTGCCTCATCAGAGGGCTTATGATCACGATTTAACATCCACCTGAGTTTACTTTGTGTGCTTACATTCTGTTCAACCTACGTGGCATGTAAAACACTAAGGCCATGCCCCAGTGTGAAAAGCACTTATCCTTAGCAATCGGTTAATTACTTTGCAAGCAACAAGCACCAACAGATGTGTAAAATCTAAGCAAACTAACCACCAGAAAGCTGAAAAGAAGTGTCATGAAAAGATTTATTACGAATTGACGTATTCTGTTAAAAACACGCAAACTAACTTGGCACCCAGATATATATCCAATTTAGATTACTTACAATATGTTACAAACTTTTCTGTCTCTACCTCTGTAAAACAAAAACACACAGTGAGCATGGCATGTCCTTGGCCCCAAAGTCCTAAAAACTGTCTTCTCTCAGTCATACCCCAAGTTTGTCCCCTTGTTTGTGCCTCTCCTATGGAAAAGAATACATGGAACTCATAATAATTACCAATGCTACAGAGAAATGTTGAAGTTCTCTTATTGTATCTGAGATGGAGGACACAGCGGCAGCAGAGACGGAAAACAGGACATCTTCCCTATCATGAGCGATAAGAAAGATATATGAGTCCTCGTAAATGCGGACATCTTGTTTGTTGTTAAGTGTTCAGTCCCAACCCATGGCTCTAATGGCCTTGTAGGCACATTTACATCTTTTCATTGTTTGTCTAGAGGTTGTAATTTATCCTTGGGGGTGGTGGGGGGTCGGCATTCCATCTCCCCACCATCCTCCATTGGGTTATCTGAATCGCGCTCCACTAACAAGACCTGCAGGAGTTAGTGGCTCTGGAGGTTCGCTGGTGCCCCCTTTCCACCAACGCGAACTAGGTGCTAGTTCTGGGCTGGTACTAGTGCCGGTTTGGAGTTGGTTCAACTTGCGAACGCCTAAGAACCGGTTTGCTTTTCCATGGGATAGAGAGACACCATAGAGCCACGTCATTACGTCACGTACTGTATACACCTGTAAACAATCTGTGTACAGACTCTGTATATGTCTCCACTTTCCCGCTAGCACCAAGCTAGCAGGAACAAACAACAACAACAAAAACAAGAGAACAGTGCTTTAAAAAACAAACTTTTCCACTACACTTTATACAATGTTAGCCTTTTGTGAATCCAAATGTTAAGTGACGTTGGTAGGTGAGTCAATGGCAATGTTAGAAAGTAGCCTGCTAACATTAGCTACTGTTACCAAGGTTACAGCAGCTGGCTAGCTAGCTGTCTGTCAGCTAACATTACCCAAGCAAGCATACCTAGTAATTTCTCACATCGATGTTACGAACGTTGAACGTAACATTGATGTCAGAAATTAGTAGCTATGCTTGCTTGGGTAATGTTAGCTGACCAACAGCTAACTAGCTAACCATTGAAGAATAGTGGTGATTATTTAGTGCTCATTATATCAGTAGACTGAGTAGTTTGATAGAAGTAGTATGCACAGTGTATAATGTGACTGTGTAGTTTTTAGGCTGCTCACAGAGTTGTGACCTGTGGCCTACATTCCAAGAGATGCTCCTATGTTGAACTAATCATGCACACAGGCATACTGAAAGTGTGTACGTGGCACAAGGCCGTCCCAACGGTGAGGCCTATGATTTCGAGCACTCATTTAGCTGTAGTTCAGTATTAGGTTAGTCACGCCATATTTAACCATTTGGGATGATCAGCACAACCAAGGTACCTCAGTTCTTAGAAGCTTCTTTTATAATAAAGGTTTTGTTCTTAGGTGATATAGGGGTTCTCTACCCGGCTGAACTTTCTCCCACTCTGCCTCCCTTGTCAGTGTCTGTGACAAAGGGGAGTTGGGTCAGTGTGTACTCCTTATCAATCTAGAGATACCTTTTGAAGCAATGTTTTTCCAATTAGGCGCCAGACTCTAGGCGATGCAAGGACAGTTATAATTAACCACTCTTGACAGCTCAGGGATGGTATAAGATGTTCTTTGTTCTGCACGGCACAGCACAACGCAGCGCGGAGCAGAGTCGTGTACGTGTATTCAGTTGCGGGTGCAAGAGTCACCTAGCCACAGCAGAGACAGACTGGAGTGTGAGGATGAGTGTGTAAGGCGTGAGACTCTAAGTGAGACTTAATGCATGTAACATCTGAAGCCGAAATGCAAATAACTGGTTCGAGATTAGGCACTCCAAACCGGCCCTCGAGCTGCCTTGGTGGAAAAGGGGCCTGAGGAGCCTCTGAAGGGGTGCTTCTGTTCCTGACACACTTCCTGTCCCTGTCACTTGTTTTAAGTAATCACCCATCATCATTAGATGTTAGTCTGGGATGCAAATCCACGGCAACCAACCTGCCATGGACCACATCGTCCTCCAACAGGCCTGACACCTTGTTCAAAACACCAGTGATTCTCGTAAATGGAAAACCAGCCTCGATCAGAACTGATGTAAAGAGGATAGGCCTCATATATGATGCTACTGCTGAACCTCTTGTAACACCAGGGTTCAGTGGCTAACTATTAAGGACCAGGCCTAGCCATTATCACTTTTATTATCACTATTATTACACACCACATGAAAGGCACTCCAACTTGTCAGGGCAGTCTCTAATCCACAAACTGTCTACTACTGTATTGAAAACTGCTGTCTGTTCATACATCAAAATAATAATGGACAATGACCACCAAGTCCCGGAGCTATCAACAAAATTAATTTTTTTAAAAATCTTCGATTTACTTCATTAAAAACTGCTGTGTCCCCAAAACAAGAGAAGAAGGTCATTAGACAAGGGGTTTTTATTGTTAGGGTTAATATAAAGACACAATGGCGGGTCTGGTCTTCTAAACACACTCAGTGGTTTGCAGTGTTATCACAGGCGCGCCTCAGCTTGTTTATTCCATATAGCCAAAGCAGACAAAGTGCATCATCTGTGAATCATTTTCCCAGTGATGCTATAGACTTCAGCTAGATTATCCATGTTAAGAATCCATTCATGGTATACGGAGTATCAACCCGCTTAGTACACCGTAAAATGATAGGTTTCATTCAAGCATGTGTGATCAGGGAACTGAGTTAGTTATTTACCTTCATTACGTGTTTCTATCTGAACCTGGGCCCCTGGATCAGTGAGGAAAAGCTGTTTATCTCTGCCTTGTTCCACTGTGGTAATTGGATGTTTTGTTACCTCGGGATATTTTGTTAGGACATCTTGTGCTTTGGCTTTTTTTTTTAAACTATATACAGTGTATGGAAACTGTTTTTTGTTATGTCCTGCTTCTTTTTTTACAACACACAACTGAAAAATGCCTTTTGTCACAATAGTCAGAATATGAAATTAATCACTTCAAAACAATTTGAAATGTTTTGCCTATTTTTGTTCATATCTGTGGTCTAGGGTTTTTGTGTGGCTGGAAGGGATTTTGGGTCACGGTGATGTCGGTGTCTTAAACCATTTCCACATACACACACAAACCCTGCTGTTTTCTCCTTCTCTGGATACTGGAACCTGATGTTACTTTTATTACTTTATTGTGACTCATGGTGTCCTTTGCAGACTCCCTAACAGTTTACATTCCAGATCAGCAGTTTATTATCAGATTTCCTGGTTTACCACTCCCAGACCAGGTGCTTAATGAATTACCTTAAATACGCTCTGACAGCATTTCTAGAATTCTTCACAGGGTAGATCGAGAATAATATTTCTCTTTTTAGTCTTTGTTCCCTCTCTGGTTATCTTTCAGGTTATACTGAAGCTGGGACATGATGGAGGTGCAGATTGTTACTCATGTTAACCCTCTCCTGCATATTTACTGCAATTTTCTGGTCTTGCTTTTTGTGCTGTTTTTCCAAGGTTTTGGTAATCTCTTTGGTTGTGGATTGTCTCTATGGATGTGGGAACCCTGCTGTGTGAAAAAAAATCATGCACCTGGTCAGCATGATCAACACTGACATAGAAACTCATCCATGTAAGGGGTCTTTGCTGTGATTGTTGCCACCTAAGGAGCGGGACTCGTTACCAAAAGGTTGCTGGTTCGATTTCCCCACTGGGCCACTGCTGCTGTGCCCTTGGGCGACCCCCAATTGCACTGGGTAAACATGTTTGTTAAATGCCAATAATGTAATGTAATGTAAATCAGTCTAAGGAATGCGACAATCACTAAACTCATCTCAGGTAAGATCCACAGCAGAGACAAATGTGTTATGTCATTACCTCATCTGCAATCTCTGGTTCTTTGTGTTGGACTCCATGCTTCTTGAATACAATCTGCAATTTTTTTTTATTTATTGTTTTTTTCACACTGCAGAGAAGTAAACCCCCCCCCCCCCCCCCCCCGGTTTAAAATAGTACAATCATTGAATCCATTCCAGAAATATTTATATATGTGATAGGATAAAACTTTCTGGGAGTGTCAGTGAATGAGAAAAGTCAAGGACTCATGCAGTGTAAATTTTTCAAAATACATTGATGCAGCTTAATTTAACATAAGCATATGGAGAAACCGCAACACGCTCAAAGCAACTGTCAGTGGTTGCCTAATGTACATGATTCTTGAAGCGCACTTACTGCCCAACACTCTCCCTCTGTCCCTCTTCTCCCACTGGGGGAAGACACAGCTGTGACCTTGATGCTTAATCCAACTGTCACTTTTATTGCAGTGTAGGTACAAAAATCAGTCAGGTTATCGTAATCGTTGTATTATGTTGAAAAATTAGTTACATCAATTAAAATGAAATCTTTTTTATTTTGTCTGACCTGGTCATTGACTAAGAGCTATCACAATAACATTTTTCATTAAAACACTATATTTAATAACAATTTATTGATTATATTCCCCTTAATAACAAAGTCAGATTTTGATAAAAGTGTTCAGTCATCTTGAAATACCCATTTTCAGTGTACATTTTTGCACTTCGTAAAGGTAACTACAAAACGCTAAAGTACTTGAACCCTTGACTTGAACCCTTCCTTGCTGCCAAAACCATCATTTCAGATTTTACACCACACATGATGTGCGGAACATAAGTGTGTGCTTTCTGCAGATGTATTTTCTCTGTTTGACGCAGGTCATGCTGGTTTTATTGTTAGCTTATGAGGGACAGATCTGACATCTAGTATGCTTCTTCCAAACACCTGAAGAATAATGGTGATTATTTAATGATCATTTATCGTAGCTGGTAAGCAGTATAATGGTTAGTCTGGTATAATCAGTGTACACAGTATAATATTACTGTGTTTATGTAGTTTGTAGGGTGATCACATAATCAGGTAATGTGATGCAAAATCCAATGTGATGCTGCTATTGAACGAATCACGCTCACATGTAGTCTGTGTGCATGTGCTGCACGCCCTCCGACAGAGAGGCCCCTGATTTCCATGAAGTTGTTATGTATGATAACTCACAGGTTCTGTTTTGATATATTAGTTCTGTACCTCCTATCCCAGGCCCGGGCCTACTCTTTGTATATTCTAAGGCTTGGGCTCCCAGGTTCGGTCGCACTCTTTCGTGTGACCTGTGGTCTTCTACCTCATAGCTAAAGTTCTGAGCCCACTCTTGATGATGTGCCTTGGATGATGTGACGGCATGTTGCTTGGTGGTACTATTCAGTTGTACCCCTCAATCGACTCTATCCACTCTGCCTTCCCTGTCAAGGTCTGCGGCAGAGAGGAGCCGCGTCAATGTGTTCTCATTATCAATCCAAGGATGCCTTTTGAAACAGTGTTTTTCCAATTGGGCGCCAGTGCCCAGGCCATGACAAGGTCGAGCAAACCTAAACATCTTACCAGGCTTGTGTAAGCTCTTCTAACTATTTTCTCTGCAGAGTTGCCCCCCCGGGAGCAGACACTAGACAGCAGAAAGCGGAGAAAGCTGGGACCACAAGAGGTTGAGGAGCGTGTAAGATTGTAAGCATGAGACTTTGTGCGTGTAACATCTGAAACTCTGCTGAGCTGACCATTGCCAGTGAAACCTTGCTGTATTGAAGATCATCAATAAACATTTTTACCTCTCCTTCAACCACGGTCCAGACTAAAGTTCTTTGTGTAGCAGTTTTATTAGTTAGCTTGTAAGCACATCAATTTCACCGAAATCCAACACACCTTTATCCTCTCAATGAAATGTGCTCAATTGACTTAGGTATACAGAGTTCAAATGCTCTATTGCATGTCATGGATCTGAGTTGCTGCAAATGTTGTAGGGCCTGGGATGCTTTTACATTACATTGTAAACTGACAGTCTCCTTTGATTTTAATGTAGTGTTGTGGACTACTCTGTATTATGTTCTTTATATTTCTGTATCTCTTCTCTTGAGGACTTGGGGCTGTGTGAATAATTCTCAGACAACCAGAGACTTCGGTCAGGATGAAGCTTTATTGCATGATATCATGGAGAGAAGTACAGAGCGCTGCAGTTCTCTAACTCAAGCATAGACAAGGCTGAATATATATTTTGTCCTAGAGTTTAAAAAAATAAAAAGACTGTGAGTAAAGTAATCATGACAGGATACATATGTTGGGAACATCCTGTCAAAAGAAGAAAAACTAGATACCCAATATCACAAGAATAAGATAACAGCGCCCCATAAATAAGCTAGAAATATAGCGCACACGGTGTCATCCTTGATGGCAAAGTTGATTAGCTGTTAAGGGGAGTGAGCAGGAGCCATATTAGTGATATATGCCTAAAACAACAGAAGGCTAGCCTATATCAGATTGAACGTATTTAATGGGTCTACAGGAATTTCTTCCACACCTTGTTTGCATGTGACGGTAGCGCTATGGCTGGTTCCTCCTCCTCTGAATCATAATCAGATTAAATTTCATAATCAGGATCATTAGCAGCATTTTCCTCTGCCTCTGAATAAACCTTGGTCTCTGAAACTACCTCCTCTATGTCACCATCACAGTCTGGAACCCATGATAAAACATTCTTCTGGGGTTCATTTTGAGTGTCTGTGCTGGAAATATGCTGTGGTTGCACTCAGGGGAGATAACGTGGGAAAGCTTTTATTCATATTCAGACAGTTAAAAAAAATGCAACCAGAATTAGTCAAAATATAAATAAAGTAACACCAATAAAATGCGTCAAAGAGACATATTTATCTGTGTCTGTAAAAATATCTATACACATAAAGGCCACGGGTCAAAATGACCTGCAACATTATTTCTTTTCACAAAGTTTGCAGAGACATTCCATAACACATCTGTGGGGCAAATCACTGCATATAAGTTCACAAAGGAGTAAAAGTAAAAAAAAAAAAAAAAATTCACTGAGAAAAAGAGAAGTTACTCATTTTCTTGTACATTAAAAACTGAAATGTGTCAAATTAACATGCAACATGATAGGAGGGTTAAAGTGTGCGGAACATAAGTGTGTGCTTTCTGCAGATGTATTTTCTCTGTTTGACGCAGGTCATGCTGGTTTTATTGTTAGCTTATGAGGGACAGATCTGACATCTAGTATGCTTCTTCCAAACACCTGAAGAATAATGGTGATTATTTAATGATCATTTATCGTAGCTGGTAAGCAGTATAATGGTTAGTCTGGTATAATCAGTGTACACAGTATAATATTACTGTGTTTATGTAGTTTGTAGGGTGATCACATAATCAGGTAATGTGATGCAAAATCCAATGTTAGGGTTAAAGCTACTCCTAATGCCCTCATGATAAGACATAGTTAGTCTGTGTGATGTTTTGACTCTTGTACCTATCTGCACCTATCTGCACCTACAACACGACCCCTCTTTGACCGTGCATGTCATCTGCACCCACAAAGGGACGAAAACATAAAAACAATGAGTATACATAGGGAACTGTAGGTATGATTTGTGAGAAGGTAGGTTTTATGTTTGATATGCAGGGAAGTTAGTGAGGATTAGTGAGGAAGATCGGTTACGTGCTTGGCAGGTAAATGGGGGAGTTTAATTAGACAAATTAATAAGTGGAGTGAAATATTCGCAACAGATCGGCAAAACAGGGAAGTAGAAGAAATTGTGACCATCCTGCTCCCGTATGGAGATGGAGACATGCTGTGCCCCAGAGATGCGTGCGTGAGTGTGTATGCGCATTTATGAGTGTGTGTGTGCGTGTGTGTGTGTATAACAGAAGCACAGAAATGGAATTAACTAGACAAATGCTTGAGAATCGGTGCAGATGACCAAGAGATAAATAGACCTATGCACAAGGGCCCTTTGAGTCTGTATATGGCTATTTTATGCTGTCCATTTGGCAACATTTAACATTTAATATTGTGGGTATTTAGCAGACACTCATATCCAGAGCAACTTAGATCAGTTACTTTTTTTTTTTTTTTTACAATGATATCCATTGATACAGCTGGATATTTACTGAGGCAATTGTGGGTTAAGTAACTTTCCCAAGGGTACAGCCGCAATGCCCCAACAGGGAATCGAACCGGCAACTTCTCAGTTACGAGTCCTCCTTAACCACTATGCTACACTGTCGCCCATATATTTCGTAATATGTTTTACATTGAATGTAAAAATCCATAAAGTGGGTAAAAGAATGGACGTGGTAATGAATTTTTGTTTCAAATTCTGCGGTTGCTTTCATTTAAATACTGAAATGACAGTCTTCAACTAAATAAGACCGTGTGCAAAACTTTATTGTCTCCGAGAGTAAACCTGCTCTTATATACGGTTTCTGTTGTAGCAGCAGGTAAAATCATTGTGGCTACTCGCGCGTAAATGTATTCGCTTATACACTGGCATTTACAATATGTACCGTCTAAACGGAAACTTCTCTGAAGATGTGGCATACACTATAAGTGGATGAGATGTATAAAATGTTGTAAATATGTGACTACGGAGCGATCAGCGGTATGACAACACGCCGACACGCGCTGGGAAAACTTCAAAACAAAATTCATATTATGAATTGTCAGTTAGTCTCCGCCTCTTGATTGATGAAAAGAGGTTTTCCTTTTTCTCCAGTCTTCCTCTAATTGGCTGATCTTAAATTAACTTTGTACGGGTTTTCTCACGGGTTGAAAGTAACTCCCTGAGCGAGAGGTTTGACCACACTGTTGTACGCGCCGATGTGGAATGTCGGCGGTGTGCAATGTGCAACTACAGGTCGACAGTAGACGCTAGTCATTGCCCTCGAAGTTTGTAGATAGCAAACTGCAGCGGAAAATTAACTAGAGGATGTATGTGATGGATACGATTAACATTAGACAGGACGACTCAGGATCGACGACAGCACGAAGGTACGTTTTCTCTCTTTTTTTTGGCGTGTTCTGCATGCTACAAACGTATCTGTACAGCAAGGACAGTAACAAAAAGCATAGCTGTCTTCCGACAGCAAATGCATTTTTTTCAGTGTAGACTATATGATATAGATAGCCATATGCGCTCATAGCTTTGCAAGTTTGTAATTTACTTTTTACGACCACGTGTGAAGGTAGACATGAATGAAGAATTTTAGCGAAGTGGCTACTGGTTCAGGCAATTAGCCAAATTGTGGCATGCACTTGTCTAGTTATAGACTTGGGAGGGTTATTTTCTGAACTTATCCAAAGCTAGCCAGCCGGTTGTCTATAGGTAATTAAGAAAACCGGTTGTGATGAGAAGCATCACTAACGCTAAATTGCTATCTGCTCAATTTAGTTTAGCGTTTCAACCTTTCCATAGCCGCATTGACTGTAGCTGTCTGCAATACGACGATCAGATATAAGGTTATGACTTTTTATCGTGGTGGCGAGGTCGTTCGCGAGGTTAGAAAAGCTACCAGCTACCTCCTTGAGTTCATTTGGAACTGGAGTCCTATATGACAAACCATTTTCCTTAAATTAATGGGACGTTGCATTATTTGGCTAACTTGCTTGCTATATTTCTGAATTACCTAGGATAAACACCTGTGCATATAGTTTACATACTACACTTTGCATGCGACTGTTTAGAGAGTGTTCATGCAAAAATGATCACGTAGTCTATGTTCAAAGTAGTTTACCAGCTACTTATTTGCAAGCAAATTAAATCGCTATTCTTTCGGTTAAATTATATGTTTGAGGTAGATTGTATCATTACAATGAAAGTTTTATCAGCTTTCTACTTACAAGCGTCCTCTTAAATGACATTTAATTGAAAATAGGCATTCAAAATTACACCACCCAGGCAGCTTTGAAAGGATTTTTTTCTTTTTTCTTACCCACATTTCCCTATACTTTATAACTAATATTATAAAAGTTGTTAATTCAACCAGTCTTTCAGTTAACAAATGATGTTTGTAGCTACTTCAGGTTAATATAAATAAAATTCTTGTTCATAACTTAACAGTTACTTTAGAAGGTCCAACTTTAAGTTCTACCTCATCTATTTTTCATGGTTTCATGTAAACATTTCTTATTCAATTAAAATGATTTCAGGTCTTCTTTGTGAGGAACAAGTAGATGATGAAAAGTCATGCAGAAACAGCGTGCTGCCAATTTCAGAATATATTAATATTTGATACTAATGGTATCATATACCTGTAGAAGGATAAGATCATACTATTTTATACTAAAGTTAAGATGTATTGGTACACACTGTGAACTATTCATCAATGAAATGTTACATTAAAGTGGCATCCTATGTGCAATAAAAGTTTAAGTATAAAATGAAAGCTGTCTCTACATTAGGATTTCCATAAGCTTTACAGGTAAGACATGCATGGACAAAATAAATCGTAGGTGCAGTACTTGGGGTCAAATTTCTAGGACTTTGGGGTTAGGATCTGGCTCTGTCTGTTGTGTTCTGCATATTGTCCAGGTATCGGCGTAGGTTTCCTGTCGGTCTTCAGGTTTCCTCCCACAATCCAAAGACATGCTGTGTGCATGTGTGCGGTGGCGGAATAGAGTCCTATCCAGGGTGTGGTCCCATCTTTCACTGTGTGTTAGCAGTGTTTGGCTCTGGTTCACCATGATCCCCTACAAGGATAATGTGGTCGCTGGACATGGGTGGATGGATAATGGATGATTGGATGATTTGATAATGATGGAAATCAAGGCAAAACCACGTGTTTCAGCTTGTTTGCCGCTGTGGTCTTTTAAACCACAGATGAAATGGAATGCAAACAGACTTAAGACAAGAAAAACTGATCCGCTGGTAAAGACATTTTCCCATGCAGATTATTGGAATCACATTTTCATTCTGTCATTTTGTGTGGGAATTTCAGCTGGGTATTTAGTTATGGTTGGGAATGCTGGCCTTTGTGTTGACAGATTTGAGTTTTTGTAGGACTCAACTGTAAGAGTAGAAATGTGCTATAACGTAATTTCTCTGTATAATGTGAAGAGCAGGTGACTTCTGGGTGTGCAGAATTCATCTCTGCAGTAAAGTGGTTTGGTCCTTTAACATCAGAACAGACATAGTGTGATATAGTGAAGCAGACTGACTTGCTGGAGGGGCAAGAATATTGTAGTCACTTCTCAGTGCTTGGGTCATGTGACCATGTGAAACGAGTCACCGTTCTTCCTCTGTGGAGTTTACGGCATGATGATGAACAGCTATTGTAGTGCAATTCTTCATACAAACGCGGGAGCGTGCACGTAACATCTAACTTTCGTTTACACTTTATGAAACACAAATGCTTGCATTGCGGGGTTGTCGGCTTTCGGATGAACTACTTATGTGAATATGTAATTCTGTTGATACTTCTTAAATATTTAGGCATTGCAGTGCTGCTCTTGCACTGAAATTGTTAACGTATTCCGAATAGGAAACGTTTTCAAATCACACAGACTGAAACGTTTTTAAAAGTGTTGAAGACGATTTTTATTGGGCGTGAAACGAAATAGGCCTATCATATTATCGTATTTCACAAAATGAGAAAATGAAGTTTGACCCTGAGAACATCCCGCTAAATAAAACACCTGATGACTTGGATTAAAACGGACTAAAATGCAACGTACGGTCTCTCCTCTTACGTTATGTAGTTGGACTAGCTAAATTGCTATAATGAAGTTCATCCAACAATGGCTATGTTTGATAGAAGCGGCAAGAACTTAATACACAATGAAAACAATGTAGGCTACTAAAATTTCTCTTACCAGTAGTATATCCTTGGTCGAATATGGGTAGCCTATATTAATCTATAATATAATAGTAGGCCATAAATTATAATACTATCCAATATAATTAATTATAAAGTAGTCTAATAGCCTGCATATAATTAGGTTATAGGCTATTATTAATATTTTATATTCAACCTAGGCTAGGCCCACATCAAGGAATGTTTTCATGGCTAGAAAAAAAATTGACCAATTGAACTGTTTAGCCTAAGTAAATGTATAAAACGGTTGGTTCCCGTCTGTCGTTACTTCTCAGTTTGCCTGCCAGAAGTGAAAATATTAAGTGAAATTCCACGTGTAATCGGGATTTTAATTTTTAAATATTGTAAGCTAATTGATGCATTAAGAGTTAAGTTACTGAAGAGGGTTTACCTACATTAACTATTGTCGTGTACTGTGTAATGTTAATTTGAAATAACCAGGAGTTTCAGAAGACAGATCGGTAGCTAATTTAGTCCACTCACTTTCTAGCTATCGAATCCAGCAGCACTATTTAGACGTTAGGAAGGTACTAGAGCAACGGTATCGCATTAAGCTTGGTAGCCTACTCCATTATGAAATGTGTTTAAAAAAGCGATGACTTTCAGACCCGTTGTGTGTCATCAATATTAGTACGGCTAGGGATTTGTCATATGAATAAAGGAAAGAAAACATGTAACGTGTTCAGTCATGTTGCATTGTTGTTTTCATATTAGCACAGTTTCTCTGGAGAATACTGTTTCGTCATAATTTCGTCTCGTCAACCAGTTAGTGAATCGTATCGTGATCCGAATTTACCGTCTCGCCTCTAGCTTTTATATTTCGAGCTCTGTAAGGTCAAAAAATTTCGGTTTAGTTTTGAAATCTACCAACAGCTTTTGTCAATATCAACATGGTGCCATTTTGATATTCCTCTTTTCTGCTGGTAGACAGACCCATCATATGAAACAACCTAAAAAAACGTGCCAGTTTATGACCACACCCCTTTTTATTTAAGCCGTTATCGTTTATCAATCAGTTGTAAGGGTGTTCTAGTGTTAAAACTGGGTGGGGTAGCCACCTGTGCCTGTTTACCTGATTGCTATCCAGGTTCAGATTTTTCACTGGATAACTGTCTCTCAGACCAGAGTTGGCCACTGACTGGTTATCATGATGGCCAGAATGTTGCATTGAGTTTCTGTGGCAGAATTGCTTGGAGCAGGTGATGAGGGTGCAGATCTTCGGGATATTTTGTGAGATTATTTAAGGATTTTACTCTGGCGTAACAGAAATCGCAACAAGATGGGCGATAGAGCAGATGGATACAAACTCGCTAACTGGTGTGGGGCAGGGGGGGGGGGGGGGGGGGGGGGGGGGGGTAGTGGGGCATGGGGCAGGGTAGTGCTGATGGTACCAATTATTCTAATGGGGTGTGATTGTATTTAAAATTCAGCACATGCTGGTGTGGAGGACATATCAACATTACCACTCCAAGGAAAGGCAGAAGTGTTTGTGTGTGAGTTAAATGACTTGTCAAGTGCATCTTAGTTCAACAAAAATAGGTTATCTGAATGTTAGCTGGACGTAGCTAGATTAATGTTGTATTAGCTAGTATGCGTGGATTGATAAGTATATACGTTTATAATTTAAAGTAAATATATAAATAGAATATATTGTAAATATGTGAATGCAACAACATATTTGAATAGCTGTAGTCTTGAATTAGCTATCAAACTGAAATGAAATAACAGTAGATGGCTGTAGCAAACAAAATATACTATTTTTATTTTCATTATTATTCTTCCAAATGGCATATTGTAGTCTTATGCAGTCCTAGCTAAATGGGCAATGAGTCCTAAGGGGCACATTTTGAAATTGTTTATTTTCCTTTTTTTTGTCTTGATCTCAGAAACTTCAGTATCAACAGCTGGTGCACAAACAGGCCCTGCATGGAAACTGCCAACCGACCTGTGATGACGAAAAGGTCAGAAAGGTCGGCAGGAAATGGCACATAGCTCTGCGTGTTTGGTGCATTACAGCCAGCGTTGTGGTTTGTACCTCGCTGTCGCTCTCCTCTCAATAAGAGGGGCCAGAGGAAGAAAAGAGAGAAAAACAGGCCAGCCCTGAGGTGTGCTAAAAACCAAAGTTTAATTTCAGAATTGTGCATTGTGGCTACATTCAGACAAACGTTTACCCGAAGCAATGACTGAAAGAGAGCTGAATCTTGAGTACATGGTATGATCCAATAAATGTCAATAACGTAACTTAAGTACTGCTGTTGGAAAAACATGTTCTGCAGTGCTTACACGTGTTGTAAATGATAAATTTGCTTGTCTGTGGACACAGTTTACATGGATTTTTGGTTAATTAACAAGCCAGTTTAGTTTTCTCCTGGGACCTATGCATAAATGGCATAGCGCTTCAACATGTAAACATGTGAGTACAGTAAAATGGTTGTGCTTCTCTATGAATATGGAGGCTAATGTGAAATCTAGGTGAATTGGCGGCATCTGATTGCTTACATTCTGTAGATGAGGCGGGGATGGATGGTTTGATTAATGAAACAATATATAATTTATTTAGTAATTGCCAAGTTACTATGCAAAGTTGTAGTGTGACCAGACAGTATCATCCTTGCAGAGACACATGGGGCAGAATTATGTACGAAGTGAAATATTGAGTTTCCTCACTTGGCCGAGTCATCAGAGTTTTGGCACAAAGACTAAAATAAAACAACGTAAAAAAATGTTTTATGCATGTCTGGGATGCAGAAGGAAACTGCATCGCAAATTCTTCAGACAGTGCACAAATTAATTTCTGGCCTTGTTTTGCACAGGTCTAGGTGATGCATAAGAAGAAGGCGAAAGGCTATCAGAATGCTGAATGTGAAAATGTCCTTTGGCATGGGCAGACTATTTCTTGAGAACCGCACAGGATGTGTGAAAAATGGCACTTATTAGTGTGAACAAAGCAGCGCTTGTATGTAGATGATTCGTTGCGCTGTTGAAGCACCACAGACACCTGAGTGGTCACATGTTGGTCTCTTGCTGTTCTGTGGTACTGTAGCTGCTCTGAGACTGTCACGTGCAACCACTCGCAAGCTGCACCCTGTCTTCCGGCCCACAGGAAAACAGATCATGTCGCTTTATAGGTATTTTTTTTTTTTTTTTTGCCCCCACACAGTGTCAACAGGATATTCAATAATAAGATCTATTTGTATGTGCGTATGCAGGTAGCAGAGGTTGCAGCGGACATGAGCACACTTTGTATCCTTTAACACACTGCAGTGGAGAGAACTCCTGGACCTTGTGTTATCAGATCCTTCCAGGTATGGCTGGTCAGCTGGGTCTTTTTTTTTTGCATGGGTTTATTTTCACAAATGTTAAATGCAAGGGGCATCGTGGCTTCATGTAGATGTGGTGTTCTTTTGAGATGTGATGTGGTGCGTTTTGTGATGTGCAGACAATGCAAAAAGATTGCACAAAGGGTAGTCTCCACAGGATTTGTCTCATGAACTGAACTCACCGAAAATGAAACTTCGAAACTGCAAATATGAGATGGAACATTTTAGTGGGAGACACAAAATGTGGTTAACCAGACTAGCACCATATCACAAGAGAGAGAAGTATCCGTTTATTGTTATTTTATTTTGGGTGTTTGGGTGGAGAAATTTAGCAGGGAATCGAGCAGAATGCTTGTGGTTCCTCAGTGATTGCATTGTCTCAGATTGAGTTTTTCATGTGTAGTGGGGGGTGTGTCTGATTTTTGAAAGACGCCTCTTTATATGAACTTGAAGAGCAGCAGGCTGGAAATGAATGCTAGACTGCACTCAGATGACCAGTAATGCAGGGATTTATGTGGAAGGGATGAGGATGGTGTCCCAATGCACCAACAGCAAACCACAAAAGGCCTTCTAAAGGCCTTTTTGTTCCTTGCAGAGTTGCACCACCCATATTGTTGGAGATAGTTTTAGCTGGTGTGAGAATTGATGCCCAAATGCAAGGCCACCCATTGCTGCTAATCAGAGGTGCTGTAAAAACATGGCCCACAGTAGATGTTAGATATTTTTTTATCTGTCAGAGCATTGTTGGCTGTCCACAGATACAAAGTATTAAATTTTTGGTAGAACAGAAAAGTTTGTGTATGGATATGTGTTTGTGTGTGTGTGTGCGTGCGTGCCCCCCAGCCTATTTTTTTTTTTTCCTCTGGAGGGGGATGACAGTGTAGGCGAGCTTTCACAGATGTCGCACAGCGGTAATGAAACGTCAAGAAGGAACTCGAGGGCAAACGAAAATCAAGGCCTGTGAAACCACCATGGTGTGCACTTAGACCTCATGACCTCTGTCAAAGGGGATGCAACTTTCTCACAGGAAATTCAGATTTTAATAGTTTTGTTCCCAAACCACGCACACACACACACAATTATATATACACACACATATATATATATATATATATATATATATATATATATATACACATATATAGTATATGTATGAGTGTGTGTGTATATATATATATATATATATATATATATATATATATATATTACTTTGGACTGTGTTCAAATATATTTGATATTAATATCATAAATCTTAATGATGAACAAGATAAACTATATGTACATAGTGTACATCGAACTGTGTATCTGTACACATCTGTACATGAGCAATGTCTGCATCCAAGCCAGAGACATTTAAAGTTAATTTTACCAAGTATTCAAATTGCCATGCATATGCAATATACAGCTTGCAATATGCAGCTTTTCTCTTCATTGGATGCTGGACATGGATATATGTCCACTGAAGAGGGTTGTGTCCTTATACTTGTGATGGTGGCCATAGAAATAAGTTTGCTTATTTTTTTATTAAGTAAATTACTTATTCTTAAATTATACTTCTAAATGGACAACACGCTGTGTGTAACTCACGCCATATCTTTTTTTTTTATTCCTGTTTTATATGTGTCAGAGACCGATTGCTGTTTATACTTTAACTGTAATATTAGCTGTAACGTTTAGAAATTTATAGTCATTACATGCTACCTGATAAGCTTCTTGCTGTTGTTGGAATTCGGTGAAATTGCTTCAAAATTAATGTACTTGCAAGCTAACTAATAAAACTGTTAACACAAAGAACTTTAGTCTCACTTGAATAAGAGTGAAAAGACTGTTTATTGATGGACTTCAATACAGCAAGGCTTCACAGGCGATGGTCGGCAGAGTTTCAGATGTTACACTCACAAAGTCTTGCGCTCACAGTCTCACACCTTACACACTCCTCAACCCTCTCGTGGTCCCGTTTCCCCTCGAGGGCAATCCTACAGCAACCTAAGTAGTTAGAAGTGTTTACATAAGCCTGGCAGGGTGTTTTGGTTTGCTTGATCTTGCCGTGGCATGGGCGCTGGCAGCTGATTGGAAAAAAACTCCCTGAAAGGTATCCTTGGATTGATAGTGAGTACATGCTGACCTGACTCCTCTCTGTCACAGACAATGACAGGTGGGGCAGACATGGGAGAACAGCTTGTGGGGTACAACCAAGTGGTGTGCACCTGTTTCACCCAGGACAGGCCATAGGTCACACACAAAGAGCGGACCAAAGCCTAAAATACTAGGTAAAAGACCAGAGGTCACACGCAGAGAGTGAACCTGAGCCCAAGGTATGGGGTAAAGAACCAGTATATCAAAGATCACAGTTGTGTTCTCAGCACCCTTAAGTGATTAAACATGGAGTGATTGAAATGAAAACAAGTGCATCAAATCATGGGCCTCTCAGTTGGTAGGCCTTCACCACATACACACTATCACAGTGTGCATGGGTGTGTGTGTTTAGTTCACTATAGCAGCATCACGTTGGTACCCTGGATAGTGTCTCATAACCTGATTAAGTGATCACCCTAAAAGCTACCTAAACACAGTTACCATTATACTGTTTAGAGTAATTATACTAGACTAGTCATTATACTACAGTGCTTACTAACTATGGTGAATAATCACTAAACAATTACCATTATTTTTCACTGTCAATGGTCATTTGTACTTACACAGGCAGCAATAATGTTACAGCCTGAAGCCAGATTTTTTTTTTAACCATCCCCCAGCCTAGGGTTGTTCCTTCAAAGACAAAGTATATTCACCAGTGCAGTACAGAGGAGACTGTCTCAGCTGCAAGATAGGCCAGATAGGTCCATTACAATTGCAATGTCAAAGTGTAATATACACAGAAAATGAATGTACGAAGCCCACACCCCTGAACAGTCTTAGCAATAGCCTTTTCTCATTTTTTTTCCTGCATTGTTGGAGACATCCCTGAGACTGGCACTGTTTCCGTACCTCTTTCGCTAGGTTCCAAAATTATTGCAGCCAGCTTACCTCAAATTTATGCATAACACTGAACATATATATAGAAAAAAGTTGCTCCCTTCAATAAGTTGTAATAATTACTGTAAATATTACTGGTTCACCTTTGATGTTCAAAATCATTTTTTTATGTTTATTTACACCACTAGCATATGTGTGTTATCTGTAACATGCTGTGGGTTTTCAAGAACTGAAGAATGTACACTGCAACCAGCGTGGGTCTCTCTTGTAATAGCCCCATGTCAGAGGTGGAAATGACAGCCTCGGTGCATTTGAACCTTTTAGGGTTTTACCAGAAGCAGCCTGCCTGAAACTTCCATAGCTTATTTACTTGCCTCTAGTAAGACCTGGATTGTCTTTTTTCCATCCCTGCCATCTTGTTGGTTGGTTTGAATATGACTGTCCACACATGCTTTTTTGTGAATCATTGAGTCATAGGATTTACTTATGGCTTGGATTTTTTTTTTGTTATATGACATTGAAAACAATTCATTCAACCAAACAAATGCGAAGGGATTCATTGAATGTATGCATGGGTATGGCACGACTGTTTTACTTATTGTGTATAACCAAATGGAAGAACGGATGAGGTGGTGTTGGAAAAGGTAGTTATGAAGTAGGACTTGCTAATTCAGATCTAATCCAGAGAAATATAACTGTGTTAGTGTTCTGAGTTTGAACCAGCTGAACCCCTGGACGTGTTTTCATTATAAGCAGTCATAAGGGAGAAGTCACAAGCTTTCACAGGACTCCGGTGTGATGATTATTGTCATTTATGATAGTTTGGTGTGTGTATGCTTGTGTGTGTGTGTGTGTGTGTGTGTGTGTGTGTGTGTGTATTGTCTGAGCTGGCTGAGTGGGAGCTGTGAGAAAGAAAGTCTTCTCTATTGATTGTTTTAAGTTTCTTGAGGATCTTTAAACAAAAATCCATAAGAGAAAATGGCGTCTCAAATTTACAGAAACAATACTGCCAGACAATTCTGTTACGTGCAAAAACAGTATGTGACGCTAAGGGCAAATCATTTACTCAGAACCTGGTTTCATGTTGCCTGCTGTATAATCACTTGATATCCTAACCACTTTTTTCTCTGGCATTTCACTGTATGAAAGCGATTTTTAAAAATAGATGATGTCATTGGAGGTTTGGATAGTTAATCGGGGGGGTCGGGTCATACCAAAAAGCCTTAATTCTGCTGTGCACCAGCTAAGTAATAACCGGCCTAAAAAAGACATATTAAAGTGATGTAGTCGACATAATTTTGGTGTTCATGGAGCTTTCTCCAATTGCTCAAAAACTGCACACATATTTACCTGGTATGGGGATATTAAGTTGGTTTCTTACATTCCTAAATACATAACATCATTTACAGTACTAAAGCACCAGTGGTGGATATTGCTTTCCAGATGGTTGTGTTTGTTCTTTAGCTGACAGTTCTTAATGTAATACAGGTAACATGCGAATACAGGTCTGGGATTTTGGTCACTTTCAAAAGTGTGTCCTCCAAGTTTATAATTTCTAAACTATAAGATTCTAGACTATGACTCCAGGAGGTCCTATGATCTTCTCTCATGTCAATGTTACTTGGTCAGATTGGAGCACTGTTTCTTTATTGTCAGTTGCTCTGAATTTCCTATGTTTAACATGTGCCTTTTTGTTGTTTCAGATCATTTGTTGTCTGATCTGACCCCCACAAAGTCAGGAAATGATGATGAGCAGCAACCAAACACAGAGCTTTGTGGACTCGAGGACCGTGGGCACTGCGCTTCCTGTGGGGCCTTCCAAACCAGGGGACCTGTCTAGATACATCCACGAAGAACCTGTGAACTTCAGCAGCAGCTACTTCTCCTACTGCCTCAGCGGAAAAGAGGGGTCAGACCTCCCACCACACTGGAGCCCATCCGGCACCTGTCTACAAAGTAGCAAGAACTCCATTGCTCATCCCCCAGGCCCTGGTAGGTCGTTGCCCAACCAGCTCACCCACAAGCCAGAGAACACAGCCCGCTGTGTGGAGAGGGGTTCTCCCCAGGCTGCGCAAAACCTCACAGCGAATCAGAAGCCAGCGCATTACGACAGAGTTCCAGAGAAGCTAAGCCCTAGCATGTCTGGGATCCACGCTCCGCCAGCTGTGAGAAAGTTCGCTGTGGGAGGGGCTGGGATGTCCCCGCAAACTGAGAGCTCTGTTGCTTTAGCCATCCCGAGGCCTATATATGGGCACAACCCCTGCTGCACTGAGCATGGCTGTGCATCTGGACCGTGCTATGGCATAGAACGCGGGCTGCCGAGGATCCACCCGAATGTCTATGACGAGGAGTGGATGTTGCACTATGGTCACCTGTCTCTCCTGCAGAGGAAAGAGCGTGAAGCGTTGCTTCAGCAGCGACTCCTGCAGCTGGAGCAGAACGGCGTGCGATTCCCTCTAAGAGAGAACAGGTCGGAAGGGTACCATGGCATGCGGCCAGCTGGACCCCTGAGGTTACCTCTCTTCACTGACGCAAACTATAGTGGTTTCCCGTACGCCAGCCCCACCCGCTTGCCTGTAAGCTCCCACTCTGACCTGTTTCATCGTTTACAGATTCCTTCCAAAGTGCACCAGGGACTGCCTCCCTCTCCCTCCTGCTCTTATGAGGAGATGCAGCACATGACCCTCCCGCACCCTGGGATTCCACCCAAAATGTACCCAGACTGCCCACCCATGCCCAGGTACACCCAATTTCCCCAGCGTCCTGTGTTCTACTACCCTCAAGGACACGCAGAGGTTGAGAACACGACAGCATACAAAGGTATTGGCAGGGAGCTTGCGCCAGACCCCTCGTCCAATGCAAACAAGCAGAGCCCTCCAAATCCCCCCGGACTCTGCCTGGCACCCCAGCCTGTTCTGAGAGACTTTCCGCCCCCTGGTCCCGTGGCTGCGGCAAACAATCCGTTTCACAGGCACTGTGAACTTTCACCCTTTCAGGTTTACAGAGCGCACCTGCTTGCGGGGCAAAAGAGGACTTTCGCCAAAGGGCCTGGCACTCCACAGCTGGCTCCCCACGCCGACCGGCCTGTGGATTACTCCTCGCAAGGAGCGCAGGTGACGTCCCCGTCCGACGAGGTCTGCGGAAGGCCGCTCAGCCCAGGTGCCTTCCTCCCCGTGCAGCCGCACTCCAGCTACAGGAGCTCAGATTACATGTCCGTTGCAAGCTGCAAAATGCAGGCGGGTCTCAGGTCTGAAGATATGCACACGACACCGAAAGATGGGATTCCTCATGGTGTCGTGGGCCACCATCAGAGAGGGGCTGTTCATGTTACTGGGTTGAGCAGTGCAGAACGTCCCTCTTCTCTGTGCGTGGAAGTAGCAGCCAACAGAAAACACCAAGCAAACGGTTCTGATAATCCGCCTGCCGTAGAACTGGCCTCTCTCAGACAAATGGAGCGCAGTCATGATCTGTCCGAAATGGAGGTTCCCGGTAAACAGCAAGAGAAGGTGGGATTGGACCACCAGCAGATGGAGGGGCTGCACTCTCCCATATCACCTCCCATGCCAGTTATCAACAAAGTTTTCAGCCTGGCTCCTTACAAAGCCTACTTGGAAGCGTCTGGAATGCTGCCGCTGCAGAACGGGCTTCAGAATGGTGAGATGTGCAGTAATTATAACCATGCAAAACCGGACACCCAATGTAACGTGAAGGACCAAAAGCAAAATTATGATGTGCCCTCGCACAGGTTAACACCTGCAGACTGTACACAGTCGTCTGATGCAAAGGATTCGGTCAACACGGTGGAGCCTCAAAAGGTTAAACTGGAGAAAAGCACGTCGAGAGATTTACACTGTTGTTTAAATCCTGATGAGAAGAAACATGAAGCAGGACACCAGGCACCCAAAGGGACTGTGGTCAAGGAAGAGGAAGCTAACGAAGTGAGCAGTTCATCTGACAGCGTGCTCGACCTGAGTGTGAAAAAAGCCGAATTTGACATGTTGGCTTCTGAGATCCAGACAACCACAAACATCCTGACCTCATCAGAGTATCAGGCGGACACCTCGGTCAGACATGGGACTGTGGGTGGTATCCCTTTGAATATCCGTCGGGAACACCATGCCCATGTTCCAACCCCTCCAAAACCTCTAACACCAACACTTAGATCTCCGGAAACCAAAGTGTTCTTTCAGCAGGTCCCTCCCCAGTGTCTCAAAGTGTCTCCTTTCAAGGTCATCCTGCCGGATGTTCTTAGACCGCCTCTTTCTTCCGTCCCGCGATTTCCCCTTGTCATACCTGAGCCGAAGAGTACAGATACTTCTAGGCTGGCCCGGCATCGCTTCATGGAGATGCACCAGTCCCTCTTCAGACTGATCTCCGGCTCTGTCTCCAGCACCCCAGAGCAGGAGCTGAGGGCCTGGCTAGCAAAATGGCAGCCACATGAACCCGTCTCTCCTCCTGCTAAGGTGCCGCGGGTTTCAGGCCTGTTGGCTGCGGGTGCAAGGGAGGCGTGGCTGAGGTGCAGGGACACATCCTCCATGCTTGCACAGATCATCAGCCGGCTGGAGGACTTCGCCTCGAGCCGCCAGTGCCCCTTCCCGCATGTCATCCGGGCGGGGGCGGTCTTCATCCCCATGCTGGTGGTGAAAGAGAACCTGTTCCCGCAGGTGCCTGGCTCCCTCATCGACCAGGTTCTGCAGGAGCACCACCTGGAGCTGCGGCCCACCACTCTGTCCGAGGAGAGACACCTGACGCAGCTGCAAAGACGGACCTGCTCCTCCAAAATGAGGAAACTTCTGTCCCTCAAGCACCTGCCAAACATTTACCCTGACTTGCTCAACTTATTCTACCACACCTGTGTCAGCAAGCGTTTAGGTGAGCTCACATAGGTGCACAACAGGATAACACCTGTCTGTGGCCTACACAGAAGTGGTTTTATAGGAAAATGAAATGCTACACACATCACAGATGCAGACATTTTGTAAATGCCTGTCATTGGGAGATTTTTGTCATTCACATTTTGTCACTGCCATTTTAGTCTCTATTACCATATCCTATATAGTCCAGCATGTGTGCAATGGAATGGATAAGTTGCATCACAGTGTTTGAATTTGTACGTGTAGACAAAAAAGTCCTGATGGAAGATGAATCAAATATTTCTTGGATAGCCCATAAGGTTCATGGTATTGTTTGTAAAAAAAAAAAAAAAAAAAAAATTGCAAGTTCAGTTCCCGTAAATATTTGGCTGGACAGAGAGCAGACGTGCAGCAGAGCTGACCTTTAGTTCCATGGTTACTGGTTAGTCATTTTGGTAGTAAGTGTGAAAGCAGAACTGAATATGTGTTGGGTTATTTTCATGAGGCAAGGCAACCCCCCCCCCTGCCCCCCACCCCCCGCCCCCCTAGCCCCCTTTGGTGGAGACATGTTGGGCTGCATGGTTTCTGGGGAGCTATAGGAGTCCCCTCTAGGTACACCATGGGCTAAATTTTGCTGTGGAGGGAAGGGGAAGGTTTGATGCTGTGTGCTGGTATGTAGGGACTGTCATATCAAGTTATTTCTGGCATTCTGAGGTCAGTAGTTCACCGCTCCTGTTCAAATATTTCATAATCAAAAACAGGTCAAGGGAAAGAAAAGGGTTTTTGCATTCTTTTTTTTTTTTAATCGAGACCAAATGCAAGATTAACGCTTTGGCATGGTATGAGCTTGTTCTGTAACCACCAAGAAAAACTGGTCTCCTATCTCAAAAATTACCTGATAAAAGCCTGCTAACTTTTCAGATGATGTGTGTGTGTGTGTGTGTGTGTGTGTGTGTGTGTGTCCCTGTCTCCTGATCAGCTGCTGTTTACTCATTCTTTCTGTAGAGCTGTTTTCACAGACAGCAAAGTTCAAGGTCTCTCAAGAACTGTGGAGAACAAACTAAACAGAGGTATATTTAATACACTCAGAAATACAGTAATATGTATTCTGATGAAAGTTTATGGGTTGTCAGTAAGTGATCTACATGTTGAATAGAGGATCTTGTGTTATGAAATTAAAGGCTTAAATCTTGATGCTCTGGAAATACAAAAACATGAGCTCATCCATCTGGTAAGGTTGTTCCAGAGGATTAGGTTGGATAGGACTGGATCTTTCCTTTTTGATGACCTGTTGTAAAAGTGTGCTGGCCAATATGTTGACTGTTATTTGCTTTTAAGTTTACATCGGAAATGGATAGCATTGAAATCCTGATTGGATACAGATGCTATCAGGGCCCCACAGAAATAGGAGCTTTGTTGTGCTGGAGGCATGCCCATATTTTTTTGTCCTCTGAGTGTCAGCATGATAATCACAACATTGTGAAAACCCTCTTTTGTTTCTCATGGGCTAGTCATTCATGTTTTCTGCCTTTTTTGTCAAAACAAAATCAGTCAATCCTGGAAATCCCTGTAAACAACATTTTAACCTACAGTGGACTGACTTCAATTTGATCTCTTTTCTCCCCATCTGACGTGCACTCTGGCAAAATGCCAAACCTGAATTTGGGCAGGAGGAAGCAATAAGCAACACCAAAGCAAGAAACAACCGTCTAATATACTTTTTTCCTCCTCTTGAATGCACATCTGATGCTTTTATATTTGTTCCAAAATCACAGAGCTGTTCTGGAACGGTTCTTTTATTTTAAATTCCATTTATTTCTTACAGATTCCACTTCACCTGCTGGTGCCCAAAAGACAGCCCAGGTATCTGTTTCTTGTTTTGTCGCTTGTACTAACTACTGTTTCTGGTCCTTCAGTAAGGTGTTTTATTTCTCCAAAGGATACTCAGTGAGAGGAAGTGTTGAGTGGCAGGAGGTGAACGTGAAATTTTAATATTGGGGAATTTAGGTCTATTTTGCGTGAAGTGTAGATGCAGTAATAATGATGTTCTTGTTTAAACTGGGCAACTTCTTGACTTAGTGTTGGCTGAACATCATTTTAAATTTTTAATTTTTAATTTTAATTTTTAAGATGGTAGCTTAGAGTGGAAATTCATACTAACAAAGAGAAGTGTAGTGCATTTTAGTTCATAGCAGTAGGACAAAGACACAACTTGGACATTTCTGGAGGATACAAGCAATAAAAGATCACTTCCTATACATGCAGGAAGCGTGTAACCCTTCCGAGGGGGTCCCTGAAAGGGGCCTGCAGTATGCTGACCTAACCGCAGGCCTGGGTAGTTTCATGTGTGAAGATCAAGCTATATATAGGAAGAGAAACTCTCTGCCTCTCTCTGCTCTCAGATGTACGTGAGGCTTTTACTTAATGTTGAATTCAGTTATTTGTCTGCCCAAAATTCCAGCTTTTCAGTTATGTAACAGTGCAGTTCATGTGAGCAACCCTAGGAAAAGTCATTGGGGGTTAAACTAGTTGAATCTATCATGCTCACTCACTAGATAAGGCAATCCTTTTCAAACAGCTGATTGAATACACCCATCACTTAGCGAGCCCATTGGAGTATTTATTCTACAGTTGATTTAATATCACTCAGTATTTCTGTGTCTGATTGGGGGTAACTAACATGGCATTATCAGATTGGTGTTTCGTTTCATTGACGTCACCACAGTCCATAACTCTTGGATGGCCTGTCCTGTCCTGCAGCTCTCGCCGGGGTTCTTTAACCTCTCTCCCTTGTGTTGCTTGTTCTGTTTATTTTCCTTTCCCCTTGGCTAGATCACATTATTCGAAGCGGCTGGTAGCGTGTCTGTCTGGGCTGTGCGGCCTTCAGGTCTGGGCTATCCTGCGCTTTTAGTTATTAACAAGTGAAACCGCAAAATCTATTAAATCATCTCTGTCGCTCTGCTGCTCTATCATCTGCCTCTTGTTATCTCCATGCATTGCACCATCATCTGCTTCTTGTTATCAAGTGCATATTTCATAGTTTTGGTTGTGTGGACACTGGCTGATGTAGACCAGGGAGTCTACATCAACCTACGTCAACAGCCAGTCATGGGCGTACTACCTCTAGTGATCCGATTTCTGTGTTAATGCTTTGAGCAGGACTGCAACAGACTCAATAACTGTGTAAGCTGAGGGAAGTAAAGATAAGTGAAAGCTAAAAAAGATAACTTTTTTTCCTCATCAGATCACATGATTATCTGACCCATATTCAGTCAAGCTGCAGTGCCCTTTGTACAACTTTGTGTGATGAAATGCAGCAAGTGTTTGTTTTTCTATTTGTTACACAACATCGCCGGTGTGAATGAAAAACTTGTAACAGACAGAGAAATATTTGATTAGCTTTAAACAGAGATGTGTCACTGTGAATCCAAGCGTCAGGTTGGCAATGTTTACATAATTTACTCTTCTCCTAATTTGTGCTGAATATACATGATCGTATGAATTAGCTGAGTGCAAAAATAAATCATCTGCTCTTATTCTTGCTGTTAGCTTGTGAAAAAATAGATCAATGCTTTTTCTGCAGCTGGTCTCTCAAATTTGTCCTGTCATTATAATAGGTGTACATTTGCATTTACATTTATTCATTTGGCAGACACTTTTATCAAAAGCGACTTTCAAGTGAGGTACAATACAACACCCGTGAAAAACCATAAGGAGTCAACAATATTAGAAGCACTGCATAACCAGGTTTCAGTGGTTGGCCAGGCAAGGTACAAACTAGCTGGTAAAGCTAACGAGTGTGAGCTGGTAAAGCTAACAAGCTGTAATTTAGTGAGTTGTTCTTTTGTGATGTCACAAACATGTGCCTGTCCACGAGTTGCAAGGGATATGTAGTTTGGTAGTGGTTCTTCTTACTCGGTGTCAGGTGACTAATTTGTAATAACAGTGTGTCATTATGAAAATACTGGTACAATTGTTCATTTTATCATCCAGCTAGATTGTAGATTGTGGATGTTAGTTTGCTGACTGCTGACAACTGGTAACAAATAAGACCATGGCTGGCTAACATACATACAAAGTTAACATTTAGTCTGGCCAGGTTGCCACAACAGTATGAAACTAAACCAGTGACTGAACCACTTTCTGTAAAATTTGACATTTATGATGATGCAAAACAATCTACACCCATACCAATTGCCATACTGTGGACACATTACATTACTGTCATTTAGTAGACGCTCTTATCCAGAGTGACTTACATCATTAGTTTTTTTTTTTTTTTTACAATGTTAGCCATTTATACAGCAGGATATTTACTGAGGAAACTGCGGGTTAAGTACCTTGCCCAAAGGTACAGCAGCAGTGGCCCAGTGGGGAATCAGACCGATTACCTCTCAGTTACAAGTCCTGTTCCTTAACCACTATGGTACACTGGTCCCCTGTAAGGCTTTCATTTAAATGAACATGTCATCTGTGCAAACTGTCTTGCCTGTTTGCAGAAGATATAGCTATAGTTGGTACATAGAAGGTGGTTGTTTGGTGGAAGTTGGTTGCAGAAGGTATACATGCAGGTTAAAGGAACTGCGCAACAATGTCTGGTGGGATAGTACACAAACTGGCGGCACTCTAGAAAGCAACACATGCGTGTGTTTCAGTGTTGTTGGGCTGATAAAGTCTTCTTTAAGGGAATGGTTGTTGTGTCTTCCAGATTTAATGGCCAACCCCACAGTGAAGACAGAAAGACCAGAATATTCCGAGGAGGCTGAAGATTCAAACAGGGGGGTGTGTACAGAAAGCACAGCCTCCAGGCCACACCCCACAGATCCCCCAAGACGTCTGAAGGACTTGCAGCAAAGATCACGCCTCAAAAAACACAAGAGGAAAGGCAGAAGAAGTGGCTCAAAGAGCAGGTTTTTAGGGAAGGAAAAATTGAGAGAAGGGGAGAATTCGGGATATTCCGCCGAGTCTGAAAGCTGGAGCATTGTAACCCCTTTTGATCAGGACCAGGAGAGGTCTCAAAGCCCCTGCAGGGAACACTTTGAAACCCTGAACATCAAGATGGAGGAGCAGAGCTGCGACGAGGTGACCCAGTGTAAGGATGAGCCGGAGAGCACCTGGGGGCCAGTGACATCAGACGACCTCACCTCGGGAAACAGCGACACAGAAACGGAGCGGGCCTCCCTGCCTCTGTATCAAAGCCAGCCGCCCGATGTCACAAAGTCCCAGGTAATTCCCAAGAGCCACTCTGGGATGATCCTCAAGCTGAGGAAGGTCCTGTTCAACAAGGGCCCCTTCAGAAGAGAGTCCGGTTACCAGCCCGTCCCAGACAACAGCCAGCCTGTCCACTTAGGGGTTCCGGGGGGGAGTGAAGAAGCGGGGGAGGGGGGGGAGGAGAAGGGTGGGGAGGACCAGGCAGTTACCGCCAGGAGGATGCGCCCTAGGATGGCCTGCAGGAGGAGGAGAGTGGGGGGCTTCTCTGAGGCCTTGCGGTCCACCCGGAGCTCCTCCAAGGTGTTGCGCCTGCGCAGCCCCCTAATGCAGCTCAAATACTGTCCCCACCTCTCGCCCTGCCATGCCAGCCAGCGCAGGAGGTGGGCCCTGCGCTCTGCCATGCAGACGGCCAGGCGGGCCATGAAGAACCAGTACCCCGAGCTGGTGGGCAAGAGGATCCGGCACCTGTACGAGGAGAACGACAAGTCCGAGGTGTGGTACCGCGGCGTGGTGGTGCGCGTGCACGAGCCGCACCTAAATCCCCTCAAGACTGTGTTCGAGGTGAAGTACGACAGCGAACCCGAGTGGCAGTACTACCTGGAACTGCTGATGGACTACAAGAAGGGCTGGCTCAAAGTAGAGGACTGAGAGGTCTGTGTATGTGTGTGTATCTGTGTGTGTGTGTGTGTGTGTGTGTGTGTGTGTGTGTGTGTGTGTGTGTGTGTGTTGTATGTCAGTTTGACCTCCTATGGAACCTTTGTTTATTCTTGATCTTTTGTGTTTCCTTTTGTGCTGTGAGGCACAGTTTTGAAACTTTGATGTGGAGCCATTTCTCATGAGACGTATGGGGGGGAAATCATGGACAAAAAGCCTCAGCACCCAGTTATATTACCCTGCTCACCTTGCATCTCCTGTGTACTGTAGTACCTGTACTTATATGTTTTTGGCAGCAGAATAACAATGGAAGGGTTAAGTACAGTCCAAGTGCAGTGTTTTGAGTTTTAGTAAGGCAATTATATATGCACGACCTCTGCAATTTTGTGTCATTTTGCACTTAATTGAGCTGAAAATGTGTAATTACTGGAAAAAGTTGCATTTTCTTTGTGCTGGACTGAATTGCCTCCTACCTTTCATTAAAATAGTCAGCCCAATGCAACAGTGTAGCTGGGTATTTTCACAGTATGTTAGGAGTGCAGTCTGGCGTTGATTGCAAATACAACCCTGGTGTAACACATAGAATACAGTCATGACTGTCTTCTTCTGTCTCTTGAGAGAGCTGGGAGGAGATAAAGTCATCTCCACTGAAAACAGTGAAAACAATCAGGCCCTTCAATGATGTTAACCAAGATGTGACTGTGAATATGGCCTAAGAATAACATCCCTGAAATAATTTGCACTGGACATCTTGCATACCGTTTGAAAGCATGGAAGGAAAAGCATGTCCCGTGTAGGGGCAGTTTTCACTCCTACATCTCATCGACAGGAGGAGTATTCTTTTTGTGCACACCTGTAGCTCTGTGATGTACCGCAATCTATTCAGTACAAAAAAAAAAAAAAATCTGCAGAAGAATGCTAATGCGAAGAACACTGTGAAGGTGTGTTCAAAGGAATCGAGAATAATCTTATCTTTGACACAATCTGATGGTCATTGAAAGTCATTTTGCTACCACACATACATTTGGGTGTCATAGCCACATGAGAAAATGTCAGAGCTTTTGTGACCATACAGAAGGGGGGGGGGGGGGGGGGGGTGCACCATCCTCATTCCTAATGCACACAGTTCTGTAGGCTGATCAGGTTCTGAGACCACGCATATACAGTAACCCATTCACTCCTCCCGGCTGTAGGCCACCGGCCAGGGTGCAACGGGTGACATGGACAAAAACGGACACTGACTTGATTTGTGCGGGATCTGGAAAGGAGAACAGCAGGAGAGGGCAGCTACTGTGGCTCTTTCCCACCAGGCTGACAGGGTACATGGTGAATGCGGTGTGTGAGATCTGAAAGATTTGTCCGAAACTGTAAGCAGGGGATGAAGGGTAGGCGTTGTGAGCCGCGCGTCTGGCTCTTTGCCAGCTGATGCTGGGTGACAAGGAGGGAGGTCGTCGGGCCACATGTTTGAGAGGCCTCGGAACTATGAGACTAAAAGTAACTGTTGGCTTGTGGGGTACCTGAGATTGTCATCAGTGATGTAGATGTGCAAATAAATTCTGCTGCTGAAGAAAGCACTGGAGATGGAAGCCCTTTTTTTTCAAGAAATGTGCCTTTACTTCTAAAAATGGTTAGTAATTTATTTTTTGAGAAATGTCTGATTCACTTAAATGTCTGAAAAAGGACCGGTGTGTTTGGTGTCAGGATTTTTGTTGATTTCGTAGTTGTCCAACATGATGTGTTTCAGAACAATAAACGTTTGTGGAACATAAGCTGATTTATGTGTACATTCATTTGCATTGGTCTTTTCTGTTGTTACACACACTTGCACTAATGATTTTTTGGTATGTCTGAGCCAGATCTCTTAGACCAGATTAGGGTGGTATTAAAATCTTTACACACACAGTGGATGTATAACATAGCATTAACCCCATTAGCCAGTTGTGTGTTGATGTTGGCTTCACATACTTGCTTTATTGAACATTTTCACAGCATTATATTGGAATGTTTGAATTTCTTGCTGCTCTGTTTTTTCTTAGTGTAGCATTTGCTCATGGGGCATCGTCCACACTTGGGTCTCTTGACTTCCTTTTTAAAAATACCTCTCCAAAGCATAGCATAAACTCAGTCTCAAACATTGTGGTTATAGATGTGAAGAAGTGAGTCACTGTGGGAAGGAAAAAAAGAGTACTACCAATTTCTGCTGGAGATGACAACTCAACATTTTTTGATTTTTTTTTTTTTGCCTGTTCTGAACTATTTTTTTCACCCCCTGGGAAAGGGACATCTGTTGAGACTGCAGCTGAAATAATAAAGCATAAATAATATGCAGATATTGGGATATAAGGAGACAACTGGGCGTGCACTGAGGTCTGTCGGATCCTAAGAACCCCCCATAGTGCCGGGCCTGGATGTAAAGTGTCCTGCTGCAGTCTCTGATGGGTATACAGTGTAGACTGGATAAAGTGGGAAGAAAGAATTGAAGAATAAACTGTTATCTTAGTGTGCAAACTCCCAGTTAATGGGAGCCATCAACAATATGATAATTGATTTACTAAACTTTTTTTATTTCATTATAAATTGATTACTATCAGGACAGGTGTCTTAGTACATTTTTTTCCATTGCAGGTGTTTAATTACATGTGTGCTGCACAAAACCATTATTATCGCTTTGAAAACGCAATTGAAATATGAAAATGTATTTTTACCAGACTAAATCTATTTGGTCATTTAAAAAAATATTCAAAATAACAATAATAAATGTTAAATTAATTTTTTGACCACTACAGGTGTAAGTAACACCTTGAGCATATGATCATATTTGGGTTGACTTACATAGGACAGACATCGCTACAGCTTGGCCAACGATAGCATGACGGAAATCGGTGAAATGGAAAATGAGGGTTTGGATTTCGGATGTCTCGTATCCGCACGTCAGTTCAGAGATTTTACAACAAGTAACTGAGTCCTGTTGAAATGTTTAATTTTCAGATGGGCAACATCACATTTGCAAATCACAGCGCATATTCCTTCAATATGTAGCCTGTTCGGGAGTGAGTGCCCATCCCCGTTACTGCATATTTATTTGCCTTTTTTGTTTTTATGTGCGTAGACAATATTTTTCGTTGTCGGCTATGCAAGGAAGGTCATTCAAAATATCAGTCTATCTTTAATGTGCCGTCAATGCTTTCGGAAGTGAAGCTGTGATTTTCAAGTCTTTGACTCCTGACGTTCTTTAATCTGTCATCATCCTTGGGTAATTTGGACGTTCTTCCTTCAGAGTTGGCCTGTCGACAGTTACTGTTGACGTCATTATGCTACTGTAGACGTCATTATGCTTATCCTATCATATAGAAAGGTTGTATTGTTCTCACGCAGAATTTTTAAATAGAAATAGAAATATTTATCCAACATTTGTTTTTTAGTCATTTAGCAGAAGCTGTTACCCAGAGCAACTCACAAAAGTGCACACACGCAGGTTTGGCTAAAAGCAATACCGATGCTAAATCAAGTGTCACATCACATCACGTGTCATAGTAATAAGCACTACAGACAAAGTGGAAGAGGGAGTTTGAGGAGTAACTGTGTTTGAGGATGTTGCACGCATGTTTAGAGTCCAATGTTAATTGAACCAAGACGCTGTTTGAACAGATGAGTTTTCAGTCTGCGGCGGATTGTGCAAAATGCGTTGTGTGTGTATGTCTGTGTGCATAATATAAACTGGAAAAAATGAATAACATCAGTTTTTCCCCAAGTACGCCTGCATAGCTGAATGTTCATTAAGGAGTGAATAGTTGTCTTTTTCACAACTGTGAGCAGCACAGCTTTGGGACTTGATTTTTTAAAAAGAAAAAAAAAAAACCCACAACATTCTATACTACCGCACACGAAATAATAAACGACACAAACCCCTAACGAAGCACGACCGTTACAGTCTACAGTGCCAACTCTTCGACAATTAGCAAGCAAATCTATGTTGCAACATTGTGCCTTTCAAGTATTTTAAAGAGTACGTAAATATTCTGAGAAATAACAATGAAGGTAGCGTGTTCACACATTTATTTTTGAGCAACTTAGTGGACTTCATTGCAATTATACAACGTAAAAACGAATATACCGCACCTATTCAGGTCGCCTTGCCAAAACGTTCAAAACCCGTTACCGACATTGCCTCAATCTCAATATCTCAATAGTGTCTGGCTCCCTCTAGTGGCAAAAGGTAAAAAAGACACACTGGTTCGAATGTTGCAATGCATTTTCTAACATTGACGAATACTGAGGATATCTACCAGATCAAACCGAGAATCGAGTATGTATACTGCATAACTCCAAATAAACACGATCTCTTGTATTTACATACCAGGTTTACAGTGAAGGGATGCGATATCCCACCCATCACCACTGCAGCATGGGCTGGGTTTGCTTGTCAACCCATCAGAAAGATTGTCTCCTACGGCAGGATCCATTTCACTGCATATTGATTTTATTTCTTGGCCTAGAGGGACAGTTGCCCCTTACTGGCTTTACTAACATCACCTCCAGGAGCAACACGGTTTCCAAAGTTCGTCCGCCCTCCCCATCCCAACTCCCACCCTGCTTTGCTTCCCTCAGGCTGGGGAATGGTGGACAGCTGCAGATGGATGGACTTTTGGTTATGAATTAATGCTTAAATATAAAACACTGATCAGATTGGGCTCCACTGTAATGTGTTGTGTGGTTTATGTAGACGGTGGTAGGTGGGTGACTGGCTTCTGTTATTTCATATGCTCTCTTAATAGTTTTGTGCTCCACTCCAATGTGTACAAACAGCAGGGCTGTAATGCAATATTCTCTATATTTAGTAATATTATATTATTAATATAATATTATATGAAGTAATTTACTTGACAGCAAAGTTCCAAAGAAATATGGTGAGTTTGGTGCATTTGGAGTTAACCAGGAAGAAGGTGGTGGACGTGCACTGGTGAGGAGACCAGCCAACAACACACAAAAACACCCACAGGGACATTTGCAACATTTTGCACTTTAATATTAGTTTTCTCTAAAACAGACAAACTCAATTTTTTCCACAGTTTTTTTTTTTACACTATGTGAATAAGAAATAAAACAAAATTTAATAGCTTAAAGAAAAAAATATATATATGTAGAAAAAGTATTCAAACTGTTTGGATGTTTCAGACAAATGTATGTAGCTGCGTCTGTTACTGTGAACGTTAAATTGACATGTTCTTACGTAAGTAGCAAACAATCAGAACAGACAGAAGGGACCCCTAAACACCACACTGGCCTCACTGTAGTGACTCCAGCTAGCACTGTAGTGTGAAGACAGCATGAATAAAATAACATCTGGGTAAAGTCCACTGACCTCCTATCATTCAAGACGGATACTTCAACTGGGAATATTCTACATTACCTGTATTCAAAACATAATACCATACAAGTCACAAAGGACTGAAGCGCACAGCTCATTGCATTCACAAACTCAAGCCTTGCTGAGATAGTCAAGCTGTGTCAACTTTACTTATGATGCATTTGTAACTTGGCCCAGTTAAGGGTGTTAATTTTGCTGACCCGCTTCAGTAAAAACGTTTTGAACGTATGAGAGAAGCCATAGATCACAACTACGTTCTTCTACTGTTCGGTCAGATTTAGCTTGTCTGATACATTATGAATAGAGGTACACCACCTTTGAAATTCATTTAAAGGATATTAATATATGCAAATATATTTTCTAATAATGAAAATGGTATTTAGAGCTAGTCTATTCTAATGATTCACACAATACTCCCAGTTACAAGATTTTTCTTTTCATGACATTTATTTAAATAGTACAGTCAAGGTTTTTTTTTTTTCTTAAAAAGTCTGTTGTTTGTAAGAACGGTTATAACACATTAAAAAGCAACTGGTTCCAAATTCTCATCTCCTACAGCATCAGAAACAGAAAGGGGGGGAATTGACCAGAGGATGGTTCACACTTTGGTGAAAGAAATCTTTTTTTTTTTTAAACTTGGTTGCCAGCAGCACCAGCATTTTGCAGTATGCCCCACCCCCACCCCCACCCCCACCCCCACTGCATGTGCTGCATGCTGCAGGGCATTTAGTAAAGTTTGCCAGCCTGTTGAGAAAGACAAGCCCACTACAGCTGCTTTCATGCGGGGCTCTTATGTGGGGGGGGGGGAGGGAGACTTTGTGAACCCATACAAATAAAAGTAGTGGGGGGAAAAAAGCATTCACATGGTAGATGGCATGTTGTTGTCATTTTGAACATTCCCGTGCAAACACAGCTCACATATCAAATGCAGAAGCGTTGGAGCATGTATAACAATCTCTCTATGCAAGGTGCCCTTTAAAAAAAAGAAAGAAAGAAAGAAAGTATGCAACTGTCTAGCTCGAGACCCCTAAAGTCCATCTGAGCCAAACAGTATGGCTTCCTTTAAAGCAACGTTCACAGCAAAAAAAAAAAAAAAAAAAGTGGGGTATCATATAAAAGAATGCTTGCCATCAACACCTCCAGGACAGCTTGCAGGACAGCTTGCAGTATTAGCCTTAGTGATGTCACCTTTTCACCCTGTTTAACAGTGCTTTTGGTACATACTATGACCCCCATCCACCCATCCGCGCACGCGCACGCACACATACATACACACATTACCACAAGGTGCATACAAGACCACATGAGGAACACCTCAAGCCAGGTCTGGGGGGGGGGGGGGGGGGTGTGAATGAGTGAATGTCACTCAGTTTGGCTCTAATGAAACAACTGATACGTGTCATTTTGAAATCATATTACATTTTCAAAAGAACTAAAAGGGGTTAAATGAAAGGGGGAGGTGTCGAGGAGGTGATTTCATTAAAACTATTCAGTCTTTTTATGCCGACTCACTCGCCACTGTCTACGACGCCACGTGTCATTGGCTGATCGTATCCAAGGTTGCAGGACATTTCTAAGCAACTTCAGCTTCACAAACAAGCCCTATGACAATGTCACTGAACCACTGTCTACCCTAGACCTGCTCTAAAATGACGGTTTCTATCAGCAATGCAAGAAATGCCACCACTTGGCAGGTTTGGTTTTGGCAGATTCAGTTCTCTAAGCATCTGAACCAACTGCTGTGAGGACAGTGGAGGAGAAGGGGGGGCTTGTCTTGTCCTGCGCCAAACATTCAGCCTCACACCCTCCACACAAAAAAGCTGGGAGAAATACTCGAAACTACACAGCAAATATACATCTTTTTGAATATTTGTAAAGAATAAATATTTTTTTTAAATTTAAAAATTATGCAAACACGTGCCACGCTTGCTCTTGAATTTCCATGCATATGCATTATTTACAAATTGAAAAATACGGATTTCCTTTCATTTTTGTAGGTTTTTTTTTGCTCAATTTTTTATACCAAAAAGGTTTTGCCCCTTACAATCAGCCAATCAACATTCAGCAACCCAAACAGGGATCTCACCACATACAGCAGACATAGGCAGGGACATTTAAAGCTGTGTTAAAAACAAAGCCCATTTCCCCACACAAAAAGTCAAAATGGAAACAGGAAAAAAAACATCCACAGAAAACAGAAAAAAGATTTGAAAAAAGATGTTACAATACAAGCCTGGAGGGGTATGTTTTTGTAGTATTTTTTTTCAGTGTCGTTCACACTCCACTCTGCTGCTAACAATACTGTTGTACAATTAATTATTCAATATTCTACCTCTTATTTCAATATAATTTACTTTAAAAGTTTCCATTAAAGAAAATAGGGGGGAAAAAAGATGCAATTTTTTTGGGTGGTGACCAGCAGTGACAGCAGAGTTCAGTGCTGTCCAGGGTAATTGCATCAGCACTCTCGTCAGGCAGAGTTATAGTCAAGAGTTCACGGTGAGCGGGCTGAGTCCTTAGTCCTCGATGTACTCCCACAGGTCCTTCTCGTAGCCTTCGTGCACGTGCTGCAGAAGCACTCTCCGTCGGCTCTCACAGTATCTGGGGACAGCGCAGAGAAGACAGAAGATATGGGCGCTATGTCACTGCAAGCCAATCAACTTATCACTTACTACCACAACGTCCGTTGGCAGGCCATCACCTGCACCAAATTTGATAAAATTGTACACAGCAAAAAAAAAAAAAGAAAGAAAAGATCTCTAGAAAAGAGCACTTCACAGACACAAACTTAAAATACCTTGGGGACTGTAGCGTATGTGTTTATGTGAAAGATCTGTATTTTGGATAGGCTGGTTGATTCAGGTGCATTACTATACACAAATTGTTTGTCCAGCAGTCCGTTCAACATGCTCCCACTGACCTGTACTTATCCTGTACTTTCTGTTTGATGTCCTGCAAGGAATCCTGGGAAATATCCCGCTCCAGGTATCCAGACAACACCTCTGTGGCATTTTCCAGGTCAGCCTGATTGTTCTATATAAGCACACCAGAGAGATGGTCCATTATTTTGCCTAACCACACAGTCCACAAAACGTGTTCAGGAACATGCCACAGACAGCACATTTTACCTGATGGTTAAAAGGAAAAACACTATGCGCATAAAACCACTAAATGTAGGATCCATGTTAAAATGACAATAAAGCTTTCCCGCAGCGGCTTCAATTCTTTCATTTGGCTTGGTGTAGGGCAGCAGCTGGGATTTATTTCACTGAGGCGGTTAACCAAAGAGGTTCTCTCTGGAGTGGCGGTGGTGTGTGACGCCTTGATATTGGCTTATAGGTTTGGATACTTGCTCCCCATGCACTACATGGCACTGCAGAGGACTACTGACAGACAGCTTTTTAAAATTTGAGGACCAGGTGTCTACATCTGCCAATGGCCGTTGAAAGGCCACGAGGCCACAGCAATTGTAGGGGGTTCCATGTCAGGTGCCAGAACAGCAGAAATGCATTGAAACAGTCAAACAGTGCTGCAGCTTCCACAGGTCTCTGAGAAAAAAAAAAAAGACAACAAACATCTGCATCAAAATATCAAGACCGTGACCTGGGCACGCTCCCTCTTACCTCAAAGATAATGGACTGATTATTCTTCTTGAGGTAGAACGCGAAGACGTAGGTGAACATGAGGGTGGAGCGGCACTGGCAGAGCACGTCCACCGCCTTCTTCAGGAACTGCACCTCGATCCAGGACATGTTGTGCTGCTGCATCTCCTCCATCTTCTGCTTGACCTGGGCGTAGAGCTTGTGCTCGAAGCGCAGGCTCTGCATGTGGTTCATGTAGCGGTTGCAGTAGAACAGGTACCTCTGCAGGGCCGCACGGGAGCGCTGCGAGGCACACATCTATCTAAATTACAGCAGAAACCAACCCGCGCGCTGGTGCGCATCACCCACGCAGGCTACGCGGTGCGTTTCACTTACACGTACAAAGTTCACCTTGCACTCACTCACACACAGTAGTCGCTCCTACGGTGCTTGATAATTTGGAACAGTGACTCATTGAAATTAAACGCAGAGATGCTGGTGGGCACAGCTCCAGCTGATCCTGCTTTTAGTGAATAATTACCTCTTGTGCATCTCTTGCTGCTTTTGCGTCATCTTCATTGTAGCGATTGCAGTTGTACCTGTAAAACAATTGAAATTTTCTCAGCACCATGGGAACACACTTGAAAGTTAAAGTAAAATCAGAAAGTGAAAATAATCCCAGAGAAAAAGGCTTTGTTGCAGACACATAAAGATCATAAGACTTAGTGACCAGTTCACAAAGAGCATCAGAAAAGACCACCTAAAACCGGAAGGAGATGTTAAGGTAGTAATGTTTAAAATTTAAGGCAGAAGTCTTAGATCTGAATAATTTCCATTGTCATGAAAACCAAGGCTTTGTCTGGGGACCTTTACTGACTGAAAAGTGGGAAACAGGAAGTTTGCAGGATGAGCTTCTGACAGGCAGACTGGATCAGCTTTTGGCCTTCAAAGTCACTGCCCTATATCAGCAGTGCTTTATCTTTCCTGCATGACTTCCAATACTTTACAAAAGACAACATGTGATAGACATTACAACAGCTTTACAGATACAGCGACTTGCTGCAATTTCCATTTTACAGGCCATCACCAAACTCACCCCATGTACTGATCTACTATGGGAAAAGAATGCCTCTGAATGGATCTACTCCAAAGCAAAAGCACATTGTTCATTAATCAACATCAAGACTGACAATTTCTTTCAGATGCACTTTTTACATTTTTAATTTTGTCTGGCTTGTAAATATCTCCAGCAGTGAACAGCTATGCTTACATGGTGTGTAGTAATTACTGACCAGCAGTGCCAGGTGTGATCATCTGCATTAGTGGACTTACATACATGAGTATGGGCACAACTGCACTCAAAATATAGACCGCTTGATCTTTGGAGGACGGTAACAGCTAAATGGATTGTTTTGCGCGTTTCATCGCTAGTGCACGTGTAGAGGCAGGGAGGGTGCAGGTGCAGGCAAGGAGAGACCGACTGAGTCAGTGAAGAAAAAGTACTACTTCCAACCACAATGGCTAATGCAGTACGCGTGCTGGAGGGGCACCAAACCAGCCTAATGATCATCATGCAGTCGCGCGAATGCAACCACGTGAAATTTTAACTCGCACACTGTCAAAAAAATGGTCGCATATTTGCAAGTCGCACTGGTGCACCCAGTAATAAAATTTAGTCGCACTGTCTCCAAAAATGGTCACAAAATGCAACTAAATGGTCGCAGTCTGGAGCCCTGGCACAATTACTCAATGGCTCCTATTTACCTATCGCCTTTTGAATTTAGATTGAGGTTGTTTTAGGCATTGCTAACTAACAATGAAGACAACAAAGATGAGAACTTCATTCAAAAATATGTCTTTTAATGAATAGTTACTAGGACTAATTCAGTGAGGGGAGTTGCTTGCTGGGGAGTACAAGTCTGCTTCCTTTGAAGAAAGCATCCATGGTAGCCAACAAATTCATAACTCGTTCAAACTCATTCGAATGCAATCCACATTGGGCATGCAGGCATAGACACGAGTTTCAGCAGAGAATTTCCAAATAGCAGACGGGCTCTGGTTTAACATTGTAAAGTTAGGGCACATTTGGAATGTGAACAGGATCGTTGTGAATAATAGGCTATTATTTGCTACACTGTATGTTCAAAGTCATTAATAATTTCTTGATCAAGAGAAAATACATTTCAAAATAGAACACGTTACAGCTCATAACGTGAAGTAACATGGCTTTTAACATTAACATTAGCTATGCTAGCTAGCTAACTATCTTAACGAGACGAGTCTTCATCATCCAGAAAGCCAACGTGCCACCTCCTTAGATGCTCGAGCATAACTGATGTGCTCCCATGCTAGACAAGGCGAGGTTTGCAAATGTTGCAGTTCACAACCTTCTTGGCAGAGCTAACCCTTTCGCATGTACTGTCACACCGGTGTGATTAGCCATTTAGCGCATATGCTAAAATGGGCGTGATTAGAAAACTAGACTGGAAAAATTCTAGCTAATTTTAGCCTTGAGGAAACAGCAATTTAACATTAAAAAATATAGCAAATGATAACTGAAACATATGAGAAGCTTAATAACACTAATGAAAAAATAATGAACCATGTAATGTAACACACTTGCTACATAGCATAAAAATATGTTATGTGCGAAAGGGTTAAGAGTGAAATGCTGCCACACTTTTGAGGTCTTTGGTCGGGAAGGTGTTGCCATCTCTATTGTTCACTCCGGTAAAGCAATGTAGCTAAGGCTACATGTCTGAGCATTCCGAGTCAGCACGAAAAACACACGCGATGACGTCACCAACTAATCGACAATTAAATTTGTTGGCAACGAATTTGGTGATTGATTTTAGTCGACTACATTGATTATTCATTGCACCCCTCCAACAAAATAAGGCAAAATCATCCATGGTGAAATAAGACAGTCACAGAACCCCACAGGTATCTGTACAGAGTGTTCAATCTCACAGTAGCACAGTGTGCTCACTTTACAAAAACAAAAAGCACCATAACAACATACTAGACTAAATATCACTAGTTATAGTCTGCTGAGGCCCCCAGCATCCTTCCAGCCAACCAATCAAATTACTTTCTGGCAAATTAAACCTTGAGGTGGGCCTTCAGACAATGTATTGTACTGACATTCTTCCCTGAGGACAGATATCACACGGGACGGTCTGACCTGCAGGACTCACATGTCCTTCAGGTGTAATTACAAAAACAGTAACAGGCACCTCTCAAGTCACCACGATCCCAAAATTATGACCCCTATTTCAAAGACAACTCTTTGAATAAAATACACTTCTCTCTTGAATCTACTTTTCCAATAGTTCCCTTTACTTTCCTTTTTTTGAATAAAGGACATTACCCATTACTATATTTATACAGCAATGACTACAAGCTGTGCTAAAACAGCTATATGAAGAGGATTACACCTAAGCAAAATGTTTGAAAAAAGCCAGACTGCTGTATACAGAAATATACAGACCTATACTTTTTTCAACATTACTTCAAGTAAGTCCCTCCACGTCTCCCTCTTAAGAGTTTTCCAGCAATCCATCCCAAATGTCAACACAATGCCAAAACTGTGAAAGGTCACTTAAGTATTTCTAGATCCTGTTTTTACTGGCTAAGACAAACCGATTGGAAAATGCTGACAGAGGCAGTGGAAGCTGGTATTACCAACTGGAAACATAAGATATCTAACCGTGTAATTTGACATTCAAGATGAGAGGGGGGGTGGGGGGGTGGTAGGAGGAGCCACAGGCACAGAACGTATCCTGCTGCTGACAGCTATGGGAATTACTCAGCGTCAGCAGACACAGAGAAAAGTATCATTCCTTTTCAGCCCTTTTCTTCAGAGACGTCATGCTCTGGGCACACCCCAGCAACCGTTTTAGTGACACAGAATAGCTGGCGATGTTTGGGTTTCGGGAGACAGAAATTCTGTGTCAGGATGCCACAGATTCAGGTGCCCAACAGGTTTATATTTCAGCGTGCACTCCAGACAGGCAGACAGGGATGAGAGACTGACCTCCAAGCTTCTGTGCCTTCAATGGGATGGGTGGTTTTCAGACTTTTAAAAGAGCAGAGGCGATGAACGAGAGGGGCAGTGTGTTTACACTCACCAGGCAGAGCCATGCGGCTCCCAGGGACCCAGGCAAACCCAGCAGAACTCTGCTTTGCAGTTCTGGTTCCGGCACACCATGTGATTGCAGCCCCCGTCCTTCTCAATGGTCACGTGACATTTGGGACACTCCTGCCAGCCGCAACATAGAGTTAGTCTCCTGGGCCTCTCGCTGCCGATCAAACGGCGATGGACCAGCCAAAGTCGCGGTTGTCGCATACCTTTGTGTTCGCTGCAATCCAGTTTGACGTCTCGCTGTCATCGTCGCACTTTTTAATCCACTTCCTCAACCACTGCAAGACAGTTAAGGAAAATAAAATCAGCACAGATCATGTTAAATACAACCCAAAATTACCCAAAAATCACCCCCAGAAAACGCTTTAGGTAAAGAAGAGGTAAGCTTTATTTCTGGATGAGCACAGGTCTGGAAACCGTCATGCACCACAGATCCAAAGTAAAATCTTTTCTAACCTCTCCACCACAAACAAAGCAGTATAAGACTAGCTCAGGATACAACACATCATTCACAGTACAGGGAAAGAACTTTCCCAGACTTGATTTGCAGTGTAACAGCATAAACCGTAAAATGCAATGCCGAATTAGCTGGGATCCAAAATGGAGCTTTCTCTGGACAAACTAAAGCAACAGCACTGCCCACAATAGGATTCTTGACTTACACTCCTTATTTCTGTGAAAACATACTGTTGATAAGGCATGTCTTTTGATGCTGCCACAACAAACACAAGGCAGTAGATTGCTTTGGAGTCTCACAAGCAGGTGAGTACAGAGGTGGGAGTCTAGGGCATTAGCGCTTCCTTCAGGGAGGAACACATGTTTCTCCACAGCCAGTACTCTGCTCAACTTTGACCAGAGGACAAACCCAGCTTTACAAATTTTAGCAAGTGCCTCAAACGCAAATGAACCAGTGATTTTCCTGGATATAATGTTTTCCCATCAGTGAAAAAGTTATAAAGGATTTCAATAACCCTTTCTCTTGGTCTAATGTTTATGCTTCAAGCATTAATCTTGAAATCCATTTAGAAAATCATGCCATCTGTTTTAAATAATTCCCTATGCTTTTGTTTGATTACAGAAATAGAACTGACTGGAAGTTCCTTTAATAAACGAATTAACATTTAAATGGTAAATATGTTTGTTCTCGGCCTTCTGAGATCCAGCAGCAGCAGTCATCACACATTCATTTCTGAATAATTTAAGCCATATATTATAAAAAGAGGAACCCTCAACAAGGCCTCTTAAATAGGACTCTCCATTAGAAGGAAAAGCAATATCAGGTGGAGTACAATATGCACTCATAATAAAAAAAACCTTTCATTTGGGCAGTACGGGGATCAGCAATTTTAAGTAAATATACAGCTGTAACAGCATGATGAACATCAACTTCATGTGCTTCACTAAGTTCATCGGGAGAGACCACTCTATGTAATCCTTAATGATGACTGTAGTCACAAACTGGAGAGTAGTTTTCAGCATTCATGCTTGTTCACGGTCTCTGTCCGCAATTACTACCCTGTATGTATGTACCCTACGTATGATGCTAAGGAAAAGCAAAGGTCACAGTGTCACTGCTGACCTGCTATGACATTCAAGCCATCTGATCCTTGAAGTAGGTGACAGAGAGCATATATTGTTGCAACCCTGTATGCCGGTTGTTTTTATAGAGCTTCAGGTCATTCAAACTGCATTTTACATACCTTGCACTTGACAGGATCGTGCCAGTTCTCTCCACAGTTGAAACTGTAATTGAGGAAAAAGTACCACTGTAAATAACAATTGTTGGGATGCATTCAGTTTTCAACACTGGCACAGAGACCCTCACAAGCTAAAGCGGATGTAAAGCTATCACCCGAGCGTGCGAAACAACGAGATTTTGCGCGGTAATCACTTTAAGCTCAATTATGAGGTGTGCTCCAAGCGGAGGCATTAGGCCAGAGCTGTAGACGGTAAAGGGTGATAACTGAGATGGTTGTCGCAGCCTGGCCCAGAGAGGAAATAATGTGAAACCTTACACGAGGTCTTTGGCAGAGAAGCTCTGGGGCTGGCTAACCTGATAACCCTGTGTGTTTCTGCTGCCATGTGGAAGGGGGCCAGAGGTAGCCAGGGACACCATAAACAGGATAACTGTATTGTGGTAATCTGAATCCGGAAGGAACAGTTTTTTTTTTTTTGGACTTTCATTCAGTGGAAATCTCTTACCAGAACTGGCGGCCGCATTTGCACCTGACAGGCTTGGCATCAGGGTACTGGACTTTGACAACGTGGTGGCAGTCCGGCGCGGGGCACCATTTTAACAGTCGATTGCACTGCAGGGGGAGGTGAGAGGAGCTTAGGGACTCAGTGAATGGAGCTGAGTTCTGAGGTTACAACACTAAATAAGAACCTATGATCTAATCCACCCATTTCACGCAGAGTTTTCTGAACTGCTGCTTTTAGCTACAGATTCATTAAAATAACAAGGATCTGACACTACTGTGCATTAATTACAAAAAACAGCTGTTATTTAAAAACTACCCAATAAAGCTTTCCTATGCATCTCAATTTTGCCTTTGGCATTTCCTGAGGTTCACGGTAGACTCTTGAAAGAAACAGAAATAAAACCTTACCTCTACAAAACTATTGGTAATTAAATGTTGGTACTTCAACTTCACTTTTGAATCTGTTATAAGTCTCCTGTAAGGAAAATAACAATAATTTTTTTTACCATCACCATCAATCAACTGACCTTCAGAAACAAACAGAAACAGGTCACAGATTTTTATATAATTCTCATGATCGTTCAAGCATCTTCTGGATTTGGAAGCATAATTTTTTGGATTTAAACCTTACAATTTGGTAACCAAATAACATTTGTAGAGTTACTGTTGTCATAAGACATTTGAAATGTGAAGGAAACCCTTCACCTGTCCCACAAAACTGTTAATTGTTTAAATTTTCATTATCCCTATATTTCCAAATTCCTTTCATTAGCTGCTAACTTCAGTCATTTGCATCTGAACAGTTTGATAATTGTCAATTTGCAACTGTCTTTGTCTGACTTTGTATATTGAGGACCAGCACTTTCTTAACCGTCCCCACCTGCCCAATTAATGGTAGTGAAATACAGGTGTGCAGTGGTGGAGCAGAGGCTCATTTTTTTCTGCAGTTGGCAGTAAGGCGCTTAGGGTGGTTCCTTTGTGGATTTTTAAAAATAAATGAGAATATTTGGTATGTTTGCTCCTTTTTTGCCCATTTTTCAGTGAGAAGCTTCTTTGCAGTAATCACTGTCACAAAGCCAGTCAGGGACATGTAACGGTCCAGATCAAACTGTGAGAAAGGCTGCTCCAGCCCTCAAAATGAAACACGTTCTGCAACATGATGTGGATATGTTTTCAGAGTACATTTACACAATGAGTCACTGTTTCTACTTTTTTTACACTGTGGTGCTGAGCAGAAAACAACATCTTACGTGGTCTATTTAAAGGTGTAGTCAAAAGGCCCTGATAAGCTACTGCACTCACGTAAGGGTGAACCACTCACAATGAAACTCAAGCAAAGGGAACATTTTCATATTTCTCTTTCGGTTTCGAGACCAGGGAGTTTGAGGAGTCGGGGTCTCTCTTTGTTTCGGACAGGAAAAAAAAAACTCTTAAAACATGCAGGGCTCTACTCAATAATAAAATAAAATGACTGAGTAATAGAACATGCCGGCACTTGCTTCCTTTGTTTACCCAATGCTAAGGACAAAGTGCATTCTGCTGAGTCTGCTCAGCTTCACTGTCCACGTTGTGGGCACTGTGTGGCCTCCCTCAATACAGACAGCATTGACTTCGCTCCTTCTCCAAGTGGCTGCATACACAATTAAACTGTGCTTCATTTTCCTGTATCAGAAGGGTGCCAAACCATTTGTGCCAACACTCTTAAACCACAGAGCTCTATCTCTGTCTTCGAAAAGCAGAGAAAGCCGAAGCAGCACAAGATCTGCAAAGTAATCCTGATTGCACCAATTTGAAAGACGCTGTTAGGGGGACCACTAATTCCAAAGGGGGCTTCCCTACAATATTATGCAAAACAATATTACATCTTGTGGACAGATAAGCATTGGCTGAACCCTAACGGCGATCGATGTCAAATAACTGACCGGACTCAATGCTGACTCTAGTTCTTAGCTAGGCTTTTCTTGGCCTAACTGACATCTACAGCAGTGTTACATACATGGCCTTGTAAGAAATTACAGCATTCTGCCCCAGAATGTGTATTTGCGCCTTGTTTTTCCTTACAGCCTCTAAGACCACAGCTGTCCATCTCTGGCCCAGCATCGTTAACCATTTAGTGGGAGCAGGATATAGGTTAAGACAATTACTGCCAGCATTAGTGCTGGGGTGGAAAGCGAACAGCAACAGATTAGGAGCAGCGCCCTCCATTCAGGGATGGGAGCCGACACCGCAAGGAAAACTCCACCAGTAGAGAGAGTGGTGTTCTTGGTCAGGGAAAGTCTGCTCTACTTGAGGGAGCATTACGCAACCTGGGAACTAAAGCCACCCTGCTGCAAAGCCCTCTACACCTGCCCAAAATTACTTTGGTTGCACTGCATGAATTCAAATCTAACGAATGACTTGGAATAAGGGCTTTTAAGGAGCCGTGTGCACTTTGGACAGACTTACACGTCTTATTCAATTCACGTGCATTTACCATGATTGAAGGAGACTTTACACACCCTAGGAAGCATCTTAGCAGATCTGTGGGTGCACAGTGGCAACCTGCTCCTACCTAAAACTAAACGCATTTGAACAACTGGCACCTGTAATGGCTCAGTCTATTGAGATGGGTAATCACTAAAATGCTTCAAGCTACATATCCTCTACAAGGGGACAGATTGTCTGGATAGCTCCACACCACAAAATACTTGAAAACTTTGAAATTAAGTGACCATTTTCACAGTGAAGATTTCCATCCAGTTTTGATTTTATTCAAATTTATGTAACTCATCAGGCTTGTGAGACTTGAGTGAGAAATAAAAAGAACAGCACTGCTTTAAATTATGAGGCAGTTCAGGCTCACCAGCGTAGCTGCCTGCCTGAGGTTTTTGTGAGGGGACAGGAGTGCGTTTCTGTCAGTGGTCACGACACTGAAGGCAAATTAAGATAATTAAATACATAAACACAAAAGGCACACCACTACACAACCACTTCAACAATGAAATACTTACATGACGGTGTTGTCATCCACCAAAATATCACAGCTGTGAGCAGGACAGGAAATGGTCTTCGAGAAAAGGGGACACAAGAGGCTTCATTCAGAAGAGCAGATACATAAAACTCAGCTTGCAAATGTTCTCAGATGAAAGGTTTAAGTATCAGTTGAGTGAGAGACAGAGGTCTACCAGTGAGAGGCCTTCATCGGAGCCCTCTAAACCCATTCACAGAGCCTTGTGAATGGTTTTAGAAGACCCAGTAATTCTACTGATTTATTGTTGTAGTTCATTGTGCAGGTATCTATGAAGTGCTACTTGTTTGTGACAGTAGACAAACATTTAAGAATAAGCTCATACAAACTCATATATTTCATTACAGAATACTTTTTCAACCCTGATGACACAACTTAACCTTCAGTGGAAAAAACCCTCAGCAAGAGTTTTCATTAAACTTAGAGGTTCAGGTACTGCAAACTTGCATAAGTGCAAGGAGATGAAAAAAATGAAGACTAAGCCGGTACCTGTCCCATTCCTTCCTCGATGATTTTGGTTGTTAAGTAATCACCCCAGCACTGCATGCAGAATTTGTGACCACACTCCAGACCTGTGAAGTACTGAACGCAAAAGCAAACAGTTATTTACCTAAGTTTGAGAAAGATCTGACGTCTCTAACCCTCTCAGTTCAGTTAAGAAAAAAAGGCCAAATGGCACTCAACCAAGGTAGCTACCAAAATATGTTGAGCTCAGTGCCCAGTATAGTGCTTTCATTGTCTGACTCACAGAAAAAAAAAACATCACAATGGTAGTATTAATTATTAAGTCATAGATAATTACAGATTACTATGTTTCCAGTCAGTTCTCACATTAGTAGACAGCCATTGTTCCTGTTCCAGATATTTCTCATTTTGTCACTCATATATTGTGCAAAGACCACTTTCCTCTGTATGTTATTCAAATAAAGACAATAAAAGTGTGTACATCTAACCAAGCGGCCTGGACAGAGGTGCATAAGGGTAACGGCATCAACAAATCAGTCTCTAAAACAGGCGCCTCAGAGCTACCATAAAGGACATCCAATTATGTATGCCAGCTGTTGATTCTTGACTCTGTACTTAAAAGAGCAATGTTAAAATGTTGAATCATCAAGACACTAAAATATGGTCACTTTGATCGTAACTGAATTCAAACCAAAACAACTAACAACTAACAACTGACACAGTCTTTCACTGGAAGCAGAGCATAAACAGCTGTTTTGTAACATCCTGCCAAGTGCAGTATAGGGCTCTCCTCAGACAAAGAATAATGGTGCTACATCACAGTGCCTGTTACTGAAACAATGTAAAATATGTGAAAGCAAACAGCTCCGTCAGACACAGAGACATGGGAGGCCCATGTGAAATTTTTTGTACATTGTTAGTGTCAATCACACCTCTCAGGTCCACACAAATGCAATTATTGGTTGACAGCCAGTTGCATATCAGTCTGGAAGTCCTCTTGCAATGTAGTGTTGGAGTAGGGTGATACCTGTTGCTGTGCGGCTCAGTCTTAAAGGTGGGTAAGAACAATGCCCTCACTAAACAAAATATAACATGTTACTACACAGAAGTGTCCCACAACAGGTGCCAATGCAGAGTGAGCTACAAAACCACACCAAATAAAGCAGCATGCAGGCTGTTGGCTACTGTGAGAGCTGATCAACCTACAGAAGTAATATCGGCTGTTCCTGGAAACGTAATCATATCCACGCTATTGTAGGTAACTGGGGCATTCATTCAATTTAAATTCAAACATACAGTGTGTGCAACAACTTATATCCAACAGTGAAGACTATTCAGAGATGACAAGCGAGTGACTGTTCCCCGAAGAAATTCCAAATCCATTTCATAGGAGCTTGTTGGCAAATCCGCCCTGAGGAATTATTTACAAAGGGAACAAACGGATGGCATCCCACTCACAACTTCAGACACTGCGAGGGGAACAACGCATGCTGAATAAATAGGTCAGTTCCAGAGACTGGAACCAAACAGCTGCTGGGTTGAAGGAACTGGCAGCAGATGAAGGAACGCTTTTTTCCCCTTCTCACTTGGCATCCCAGCAGCCTCAGAAGTGACACTATTAACCAACGTGTTAATTTTTCCAATACAATGCAAAATGTAACACTGACCGTCACACGGACAAACTGCACACCAACAAAAGAACTGTGAAGGCTAACAACTTAGGGGGAAAAAAAAAAAAAAAAAAAAAAACACCTGTGAGGTTTAATGGCATCTCCAATGACACTGGTGCGGCACTGAGCCGTGCCAAGAAAACTAACAAACCAGACAAGATCCTTTTATGAGAATGTGAAATCTGTGTTAAAAAAAATGCCGGGAGAAATGCAGCAGCAGCAGCTTTTCATTTTTCCTGAGTTCACGAGACTTGAAAAAATTTGCTTTGTCCCTTAGGTGCCGCTGCTCTGTATACAAGTTTAGTAATCCTGTCAAGAGATTAGTGGGGATGGCTGCTCGTTAGCAATCCCTGCTAATGGCCTTGAGCGCATGAAGAAGCTGAGCTCCACTTTTAGAGATGTCACAATAATGTAATGCAATGTACAGCCACTCACACTTCAGCCTTGCCTGTTGATACCATGGTACATTAACACTGAGGCATGCAGTAAACCAGCTCTGACTCACTTTACAGCTTATCAGCTTCACTTCACGTTCACAGGTGGCCAGTGATGGTTTTTGATGTTACAGTGCTTTAGATGAAAGGATCTACAGGGCATTGTGGGAGACGGGTGTGGGGCTCCTCTGTTCTCGACGAGCAGAACAGAGATGTCGGGAGGAGGGGGGGGGTGTCCCTTGACGCAGCGTAGAGCTGAAAATGACTGAAAGGAAAGTGGAGTGCGTGAGCTGAGAGACCGGTTCCATCTGAGGGCACTGACCGAGTTGGGGTAGTTCAGGTAGCAGATCTGACAGGGCAGGTCCTGCGCCGAGGACCTCGTGGTCATCATGCGCGTCCGAGATTTCTTACTGGGGTTTATGACGTGACACTCAGAGAACAGCTTGTCCAGGTTCCCATCAAAGTACCTGTGAAGAACACAAAAAAACACTGTACTCAGATTCACTTTGACAACATCATAAATTCAGATGCAGCGGTGGAGTTTCTACAAAACAAGTCCTGTTCAAGCCAAGCCCTGGCATGCTCCTGTCTGTGTAAATATTGATATCTTTGATTACAAAAATTGATAAATAGCCAGTTCCATAGGCAAGACCAGTTTTTTTTTTTTTACACCTTAGGCTGAGACAAGCTTCATTTCACGAGCTTGTTTTCAACTTGTTTTTGAGATATGCTCATCATGATTAACTGCTCCAACTTCAATTATCCTAAGCGATAATCAAACAGCTGGTCTGAAAATTAAATTCAGTGGTCCGAAAGTTTGTTTGAAAGGAATTTATCACTCTGCCTACACTGCAAGGACAGGGGAGTTTTCATCAACATGATATAAAAGGCCCTTTGAGTGAACATCTGCTGTTTAGGCTCCTGACCCTTACTGACTACACACAGGCCGTGGTATCTCTTCTTTACGATTTTCTAATACGAAGATTTGATTACTGCTAAGGTGGAACCTCTTGGTGCGGTGTCAGTTCGGGACGGGGAGCTTTAACACTTTAACGTTAATCGCAATTGGGATGACATCTGGAAGAATGTTTTTACATCCTCAAAGACTTTAGCTTATCATGTCATGGATAAAGTACAGATTTTATATTTGCCCTTATTGTGCTTGTCAAATCAGACTCTTTGGTGATCATACTTGCAAGATGTGTGATACTGGAACAGTCCTTCCTATGGTCTGGGAGTAGTCCGTAATTGTGGAAATTTGCATCTTGTCTGAAATTTTTGATGGGATTCCCGTGTCCTGCACTATTGCTACTTGGTGATGACACTAGTATTATTTTAAATTCACAGAAGAAGTGTCTTTTCATGGCAGGCTTAACAGCAGCAAAGAAATCAATCCTTAAAGGGTGGTTTGAGCCTGGGTGTAGCATGAAATCTGTATGGACTGGTTATTGTTGAGACACCCTTATTCTAGAATGATGCACTACTAAGCTTCATGGGGCCTCTTCCAGAACCTAGATAACTGGTCCAAAGGGACTAATTTTGTCAAAGGTCTGACTTAACCCCTGTCGTGTGTACATTATTATTTGCATACAAATACTTTTATTTGCATTCAATGCACAACTTTAAACTCTTTTCTTATTTATGTAACTGTCAACCCCCCCCCCCCCCTCAAATGTTTGTGTGGACATGTTTGCATAACTGTTTTGTTAAACAGCATAATAACATATATAATACATAACAACAATATACTCACAAGTGGGCTCATACCACTTGAAAGTATCCTATGGAAACCCTGCCGTTAAGATAAGAATTTTATCTGGGACCTTGGCTTAGAATCTTGTGTTGAAGGACACATACTATGTTTTTAAACATAGGACTATAGAACACACATACGCTTATCATTTTCAGTGATTGGGTGGATCAGGGAAAGGCTACATGAGTCTGTGTTTTTAAACAATAATGAGGACACCAGCCTTGTATATAGATGTTGACTTGCTTTATGCACATCAGAATTTACAATTTAGCTTGTACCTTTTCTGGCAAAACCCTGAAACCTGGTCGTGCAGCACTTCCAATATTGGTGACTCCTCATGGTTTTTTGCTTGTGTTGTACTCTACCTCACTTGTAAGTCCCTTTGGATAAAAGGGACTGTCAAATGACTAAATGTAAATGTAAACCAGAATTTCTATTTGCAACTGGAATTCCCCATTTAAAAAATGGAATCAAACTGTTTGGATGACTCTGCAATTAAACGCGATGCAACTGGTTTGATAAAGGTTACATAAGGAGCGTTATCCAAATTTTTTTAACCAATAAAATAAAGGGGAATGTACCTAGTGATGGACACTTATCTAAACCACACAGAGCGTGTAAATGGATTATCTGCGGGTTGCAATGCTTGCACTTGGCGCATGTAACCCTACCCGACACACCAAAAAAGGCCAGCAAAAATGCAGGTATTTTTCCCTTTCCACACACTTGACAGCTTGACCACAGTGACAAGGGTTCCTACTGCACAAAAAGGATTTTGCCCTTTTGAAAAACACCTAATTAATTGCACCAATTCAAAAAATAATGTTCACGACTAAAGCAATACTAAAATACTTAATTTAGAAGACATTCTGGGAATAGTACTCATGCCAGCATACAGATCACCTATGGGAAATAAAAAGAAAATCACCAAAACATACCGTGAATAAATTGTTATAAGTTATTATGCTGTGCTAAAGACATCAAGGTAGAACCACAACAGCCTACATAACGATACCATTCATCTGACTAATAAATGACAAACTAAATTTTTAAGAATGCTGAGAGCCTTTTCAATGTATTGAACTTATGTATTAAACTGACAAAAACAAAATCATTATAGGACAGAAAATTTCTGACTCATTTTACAGCACCAATAAATTGTTTGAATCAGCACAATGTTCACAGCAGGCCTTGCAGATATCACAGGAAAGTCAAAAAACAACAAAGACTTGCCTTTCCATCAGCTTCTCTTTGTCCCAATTGAAGTGGCTAAGAAGTATTCTTGTTATAGTTGCAGGATTCTAGAAAAAAGGGACAGTCATCAGGATTTGATGCAGCTAAGAAGATCCAATACAGGGCATTGCTTTTTGTTTAAGCCTTGGGAGTTGTTCATACCAATTCATTTACAAATATACAAAGCTATACAAAGCTACATCACAAGGCCTGACAGGAAATCAACAAAGCAGATTTAAAGAGAGGATAAAAAGAACTCAATCAATAACTTCCCCTATTTGTTTGCACACAACAAAATATTGAGGTTACAGAGAAAAGGAATGGATAGCTTGCAGCTGGTTTGTCCTTCGTTAAATAAAAAAAGTCTTTATCAGATAAATCAATAAAAAACTGCCATTGACGACACTCATGTATACATTGCAATACATCACAACTGACACTTGAAATAGTGCTGGACAGCAATATTGCTTGATAAATATGGTATGTCCCTCTCGTGGGAACTATTAAGAATCACTATGTTTCCCTGGGATCAAATGCAAACTGCACCAAAGGTCTAGCTTCCTGGGTGAGCTGAAAGGAAAAACATGGAGGCCCCTTATAGTTAGTTTATGAGAAAAATTGTAAAAAAAAAAAAAAAAAAAACTTTAAAGAAAAAAATTACATTTTTAAATTTTTGTGGCTGAGGATTATAAGGCACCTGTTTAGTTCAAGTTCATATTCATTCTTCTAACATTCTTCTATCTCCAATCAAAGTGAAACCCTCACACACATCGAACCATCCCATGTAGTATGGCTCAATGGGTCAATTAAAGAAGTCTTCAGTCACTATTCAGACTCTGAGGTTAGACAGATTATGTTCACGAAGTGCCTCGAAGGTCCTCATGCAATCTAAATGCAAAACATTTATGCAGGGCCCTACAATCCCCTGGCTGAACTGCAAACACTTTACTTCTGCAAGAGTCACTGTAACTGACTCTTGGTATGAGGATATGACCTTCCTCTAAGTGTGCACACTTAGCCTGTCACAGAATCAGTCAATAACTGGAATCCCCACTGGCATATTAATGCATCTATAAGAAGGTTCTGAATCGACTGGACCAGATGGGTCTTTTAGGCCCACTGAGACAACTAAACTTCCCACATTCTGTCTCAAATATCCATGCAGTGTGTTGACAGAGCTTGTCTACACTGTAGCCTATATGAATCAGTCATCCGTCTTAAAGAATGTATCAAAATGCAACTAATCTTCTTGAGTAACTGCACAAAATGGGAAAGATGCCATAGGGAGGCTTGTAAAACATTCAGGACATATTTAACCCTGCCACCACATCATCACACATCACCTTAGTAAAATTAAAATGGTTTTTGATGAGCACCATAATGGCACATGTGCGATTACACTACAACAATGAGACTACTCTTGCTAGTGTAGACTGGTCCAGCGGGAGTTAAAAGAACCACCTAAAATTTTGGTCCATCCCCTTTCACTCCACACTCGTGCTTTTTCTTTAAATACATTTGGACTGAGCCCACTAACAGCTTTCATGAGGACAATGAGCTTTTTGTTCCGTGAAAGCAGAAGCCACACAATACTAATAAATCCTAAATAACCAATACTGTACGCAGATCAGGAGAAGGGCAAGACACAGGACTTCATTGTTCTTTCAACAGGACACATCAAATGAAATGGCACCTACTCATTTTAGCCATATGGGGTAAAGGACCCCACACCTTCTGTATGGTGATTAAACGGCGTTATAGTATTGCTTTCCAGTTTAGATAAAAACGCTTGCTGGGAGAAATTTTGGGATTATAAATTCAGAGTAGGACACACAGAGGGTGGGCAAGTCTACACTGAATATATCATCAGGCCTTTCTAGTACAGAACCAGGATTAACTAAAACAATGTCAGTGCCAGGCAGAATAATTAGCAAACCCGACAAGACTGCTCTGTTCAAATGTGTTCTTGATGATACATTCTAAAAGGAAAAACCAGTCTGACCATGTTCTGCATTGTCGTGTAATGATTCCAAACATAATCTATGTCCTGGCAATTTCTTTAGAAATAGACCTCTTTTCTGGATACTGTATCGCTATAGATCAGAACAATTAGCATTTCAATTCCTCTGGTGTTACATTTTAGGCACAGATAATTTCCTGTACAAGTTTTGTACATGTGTTTTCAAACAGGAAAACAAAGCTGTTAAAAGTTGGATCTGTGTTAAGTGTTAAATTATTGTTGTACTATAAGCGGTGTTTGCATGATAAGGGAACACAAATTAACTTTTGACACCTGGACGATATTATATCAACAAGGCCTCCTCCCATGTTTCTGTGAAAAGCTACTCACAGTGGGCCTTCACAACACCTCTGTCAAACAGGTGGTCTTACACAGCACCATGCTTCAGTTATATGCATACATACGTAACACGCACTAGTAACATTTCAGTCATATATGTTTGGATAATGTTTGAGAAATGAGACGCCTAGTGATACACTGAATTTATTACACATTTCACTTCTGTCACAAGTACAAATTCACTGGCATTTCCTTTATGAACAATGGGGAATGCCATTGCAGTGACCGTTTCTACTCAGACTAAGTTGTATCATGGCATAATACTGGCGAGCACCTTTCAGCCTGCCATTCCTTTGGAGTTTGGACATCCACTATGAACACTTAACTGTTAGGGATGGGACAATAAATCAAAATTAGATATATCGCGATCCATAAATATTACGATCCATTTTGTAAGTTAGAAAATGATATCGCGATATTTGCTACTTTGTATTGTACCCTAATCTTGCCCAATGATGCGCTAGTAACTAGTTAGTGCAAGTAGAGCTTTACCTGCATATGTAAAGTTCACTTGTCTCTCCTTGCCCATTCACAACCAAGAAATGTCTTTTCATTGCTGCTTTTGGTCCGAGCTAACTTTAGCCAAAGATAGTCTTTGCGTTACCTATCATACTGGACTGTATCTCCACCACGTCCTTGGCAACATATTTATGAGTAGCTAATGAAGTTGTGTAGAAGACACTCATTGTACGTCCCTGCAACGCCTCGACTGGTAGGCCTAGGTAGCTAATGTTTATTTCTGTCAACGATTTGCAGATCGCAAAGATACTGTATGATGTACGTCTAGCCATAAACGAACTTTAGGTTGACACGTGATTGAGTTAAACAAAACTAATTTATTCTCATTAATGCAAAAACAAACGGAGTACATAGTAGAAACAGATATAATAAATTTATACTTTGTCACTTGTTTCTTCCTTAAACTTGTAATTCGACAGGGTAAGAAAATCGTGCCACTCCACTGAAAACAAAACAGAAAATACCGGCAAATTTGCTACATTGCATTACCACGTCAACCAACATCCGCATCTTTCTCTTAAAGTGATATGTGCCAATCATGTAAACAATCGAAATATAAGGGTATTGCAATGAGCACTGTTACTTAGAAACACTATATTCAAATTACATGCAAGTACTTATTTTAATAAATGTGTATATGCTGGCATCAAACATGAATTTGGCACTTACAGAGACTGATCGCAAGGGTGTGAGTGGATCAATATTTAATTTCGCACAAAATAATTTTTAATCGCAAATGCGAGCAAAACTGTCGCACTGTACAGCCCTGATATGCATGCACATACAGTGTATGAGCATGAGCTTCCAATTGAACATACAAAATTCAGGCTCTGTGGGACTGCTGGACCCCTAGTGTGAATTCCACCCTTAAGCTTCTTCTGCTCTTGCATCTCCTCTCCCTGTTGCCTCTTCTCTGCTGTTTTCTGTATTTTGTCACGTTTCCATATTGTTTACACATTATGTAACAACCAAAGCTGCCAAGTGTGTTATGGCATAGGTCTCTGCAAGCTTATATTTTCCAGGACAATTTTATCTTTGTAGATAGTTGAGAGATACTGGTTTCCATCCACTGGATCAGCCTAAATGTAGACAACTATTATCGAATGTTCATTTTACTTGTAATTTTTGTTGTATTTATTCATTTATGTGTTGTACTTATGACACTTTTGTTGTATTTCTGATCTTTATGAGAATTTCTGTTGTTACTTTGATCTCTTTGTGTGTTATCTAGTAGAGAACTTTATTCAAATGAGAATGTATTTTGCATGGCTAAAACTTAAATATCAATTCTGAATATTCATACTTTCTCACCGAACTGGTATTAGGCTCTATTGAATCGTGGTGATATCGAATTGCAAACCTCATATTGTATATCGAACCGAATCGTGAGGTAACTATTTTGTCCCATCCCTACTAACTGTTAATGGACACAAAAGAACCGAACCTTGCAACCCACAGGCCACGGCTTGAATCTCTTTGTGCTGATGTCAGGGCATGGCAAATAACGAGCCCTGGGGATAAACTGCCATCTATTTTTAGATTATGGGATAAACAGCATGTAATGTCAGTGACTGGTGACTCCCTAACAAAGCAAGAGAGAGAATGAAACTTTTCTGCTGAAATGCAGCCACTTCATATTTGAAGTGCAATACTCTGGAAAATAAATATGAAAGGCTACACCCCCTAACTAAAGGAAAAAGAATAAACCGAGCAGAGCTTCGCAAGACTTAAAACTGGGTCATAGGGGGCAGCTTCATTTTTGCTGTGTATCTGCAATGGATGCTGGTGGACTACCATGCTGATATAGGCCAGCAGCAAACCAACGTAATATGGCACCATAAAATGCAGCATGTGAACAGCAGGAGTTGGGGAATTCCACAGCTGTTCCACTCCAGCATCTCCCAACAGGCATTGCTGCCATCACAGAGCCGTAAACTGGGCCACCGCGTGAAACACCCCCCATTACAGCTGAAAACGTATTACAGCCACGACAAACGGAACAAGTCACCTCTACCGGCTTACTCACAAAACAACGCCCACGGATCTTCTTAACCCTCGCCAATTAATAACATCATTACACGTTGCTTTCGAAAATATATCGTTCTGGATAAGAACGTCTGCTGAATGCAAAATATGTCTTCCTGGATAAGAGTGTCTGCTAAATGCAAAATATGTCACTCTGGATAACAGCGTCTGCTAAATGCATGTAATGCAATGTATATATGTACATATCCACAGCTTAAAAACAAAGAAAGAGGGGTCTCAAGTGCTTTGGAAAAAGGTACAATATCTTTAAAGATATCTACATTAATCAAAACTAAAAGCCTTTGTTAACATGGCTTGCTAAAATGGTAAGCCATATTAATAAAGTTTTTTTTTTATCTTTGCACCTCAGACATTTATGCCCAAGTGTCTTTTGGATGATGACTTAGGCTTGTATCATTTTTGCTACGTCAAATTACAAAGCATAGCCAATTTTTATCACAATCCATAGCATAAATTTTGAATGTTACTCCAAAATACATGCACTGACACTCAGGCTGAGCAATGGTGATGTCAAATCCAAGAATCAGACCAGTAAGGTTCTAGTCAAAAGTTTGCGGGCAAATTTTAATTGCATCCTTGATAAACTGAGTCACCTTCCCTGTGATTGGGTCCTTCTTACAGACAGACTTCCTCAATGACTAATTAAATCATTTACTCATGGGTTTTCTCCTTCCACAGACTGCATTTTCTATGATGGTTTAACTACTGCTAGGTGCCACCTTTTAATAAATAAGGAAGACACTGACAGACAACAGGTATGTATCAGCAAATTAATGAATCCTCAAAAAGACAGGTTGGAAAAGTGTAATAAAATGTTTTGAAGAGCTAGGGATCATATCTGACAGCTTCACATCTCAAGGGGGCAGATATGTGTACGGCAGCCACTTCTGAAGAATTTCTAAAGTAACAACTCATATATTTCAGTAGAAACTTTAGCTGTGCAACCCTGCTTAACTGGCATGGAGTGATGGAATCCATTCTGGTCCACCAGACAGATAATCTCCACTGGACCCTGGCCATTGCCCACACATGCACATGAAGTGTTTACTGAGCCCCAGCTCTTAATACCAGGGTCAAGGGGTGAAGATGTTTGCGTAACTGTACTCACAGAATGTACACAGTTCTTTCCAAACTAGGCCTTGTCACTGGGCCAGAGGGTGTGGATAGGCACTTATTCACACAGGGCAGTCAAGTGAAGATCTTTGCAAGGTCCCATCACCTCAGGGTATACAAATTTCCCTGAAGTGAGTACAGTATTGAGGACAGCATTTTTTTGAGGGGAATCAATTATAAATACACACAATACAGTCTTATCATGCAATGTAAACACACACATGAACACACACACACACACACATCACGGTCTTATTATATGCCTGCTACAGGTACAGATAAACTGAAAATGCACCAATCTATGGACCACGAATAAAGCCCAAAATAGTGTTTTGACAACAAAACAGGGAAAGCAGTACATGGCAGCTCCATTTGTTTATTCTGCATTGTGAAGCAACTCAGCCAAGCCATTCTTAGGATGCTGCGCTGTTGTAGAACAACAGGATGGTGACTCAAAGCATCAGCAAAGTTAGTCGGAAAGCAAGTAAGTGCTATTCCAAATAAAGCAGATCTCGTGAAGGAACGACAAGAAACTAATTAATGTTGTTTGCTTAGTCACATAAATATGTATAAATTACATGAATAAATACAGCTAAACTCTCTTTAACTCTGAGCAATATTATATTTTATAAATGTAGTTAGTCAGTGCACAGGCAGTAGAAATTGTTTGAGTAGATGCTTCCAGCTGATTAACGTATCTTAACATGCAAAATATAAATGGTTAAACATCCGATGCTGTTTGCAGTCCGACATGTAAGAAAGTTACCACGTCAAAAACGGTCTAGTCAGTGAGAACTACTTGTCAAGCATGTCTGAGAACTTTGTGCTGGATTTTCTTGATAGCTGTTGGGAAAGAAAACTTATAAAGCTGGTAAAGTACCTATGTGATCACACCTTTTTTTGGAAAGTACACATTTGCATCAGGCTGCCAATCATATCTCTGAGGTAATGTTTTAAAATATCAGAACCTCGGTTAGAAATACATTGTGGCTGGTCACATTTATGGGAAAAAAACTGTAAATGATTTCTAAGATGTCACTGGTCGTCAAAAAGAGAACTGTATCATACTGACTAGATAATCTAGATAAGTACGTAGATAACTGGCTAGTTACCTTGTCCCGAATGATATTACACCTAAAAATATGGCATTAACTACGTTGGTGGAAGACAGACCATGATGGCATCTGACTGAACAAGCTATAGAAGCAACATGGTACAGTTTGTCAGCCTGGCTACATTTTGTCAAATCATTCACATTAGATGTCACACCAGTCTGCCGTCCTGTCAGCTGGCTGGCAAGCAAGCAGCAATTGTTGGGTGTCACGTCTTTAAGGGCCAGGTGGCAACCTAGCTTGCTACCTCGGCCCGATGGAATTTGTGAGTCACAAACTTGCTCGTGAAACAAACAAACCACAGGCTAGCTAGTCTAGCTGTGTAATACCACTTTGAAATCCCCCCTCTCGGTATGACCTGCCAGCTCTGTTGGACGACATCGGTTTAAATTCGATTTAAATGGATGTTGCTGTGCACTGCGACTTTCGGAACCACACAACGACAACATTAACCAGTTTAATTTATCTTAATGCTGTTCTGATCGCCGCTTTGTGAACCATAAAATATCAGTTCCGCCATATTGTTGACAGATCTGGAAATAACATATTGTTAACTATATTGCTAGTTAACTAATCAGCTACTGCAGCAAGCTACCCATATTCGGTGAATACTGTTAATAACAGCGCAGCGAACAAGTAGAAACGTCCAGCTGGCGAACGAGATAGCCAGCTAGCTATCGTTAGCTTGTACGCCTTTTCAACAACCAGTTACCATTAACTTGCTACTTACTCAAACGTCAGCTATATCGCAGCTGACAGAAAATTGTGTTGTTATCACTAACTAGCTTATCATCGCCTTTCATAAAAGTGTGGGCTAGTCTATTAGTTAGCCAATTTGCTCACTATCTAGCTAATATTAGTGCTAGTCCTGATGGCGAATGGTTAGTTAACTAGTTGGCATTATGTTGGCTATGTTAGACTAGTCACAAAGCTAACCATCCCAACCGTAACTAGCTAGATAATGTAGAGGTCTAGCTAACTTAGCTGGCGACCAACTCAAGCAGCAATGTTCATTTTCACCTAAATAAAACTGTTGCTAACTTTACTCATCTTGTTATGCAGGTTTGCTGATATTAACTAGTTGACACGTTCAACTTGGTAACGAGACATAGTACATTTAAATTCACATATGTTGGCTGATGTTACCTAGCTAGCTGAACTAGCCAGCTACCTGCATGTCTGTGTTTTGTTTGCTAGCCTATCGTTAGTTAGATACGACTAATCCTCCTCCAGAAACCAACATCTAGCTGGCTACTGCCGTTTGTTTTAGACTCTGTGGCCTACCAACTTTCCAGCATCCTCGGTCTTTCCTGTAGCCGGCTTGCCTCAAAACACCTCACCTGGATGACCTCGTTGACCTCCCTGATACACTCCACCATATGCTGGAGGATCTGTTCGGCAGTGAGCACTTCGAAGCGATAGTCCTCTTCATCCTGACCCGGCCCTAGGCCACTTCCTCCGGTCTCCCCGCACTCGTCCCGCTCACCACCGGCCACTACAGGATCAACCAGCTCCACCTCCCCGAGCTCCAGGGTGTCGTCTTCGGGTTCCCCTTCAGCGCTGTCTTCGCTGCATTCCTCTTCCTCGTCGTCGAATTCATAATTATAACCCTCGTCCGAGTCCATTACTGGGTCAGTTACGGATTGTGTTAAGAAAGGGTTCAAACACGAAATCGGTACCGAGCTGAGCAGAATAAAACAGAAATAATGTGGAGACTTCAAATTTTCAGCCGCAGAAAAAATAACAACACAAGCGCCGCTGCTCCAGAGCCAACAAAGGGACGCGGCGTCATGTACTGACGGCTACTTACGTCACACGTAGAGAAAAAAAAGATGTTTGCCCTGGGAGCAGTTTCAATAAAGTCGGCTGAAAGTTTGAAGTTGAGACATGCGCAAACCCTTTGTTTACTATATGTCGCTTCTGAGTGTCCATGTTGAGTGTGGTGTTTTGACAATTTTTACTGACCTTGCGCGGTAGCTATAGAAATAGAATAATGTGATTCACTCACGAAAGAATAAGGCGTTTCGACAACTGATTTTTTTTTTGTATAGCTAGGTCATTGTCAATGTTTCCCCCATCTCTCTCTCTCTCTCTCTCTCTCTCTCTCACACACACACGCACACACACACATTTTCTATGTGGAAACGACTATTTTCTGTGCTTTTGACACTAACTCTTCAATTTTATCTCCCACCAATCTGGTAAACTCTGAGACCACTTCTTAATATTCTTATTGCGTTGATTGATTCTGCTGTTCTTATTTAAGCTGTCTGAATCCTGCCATTGCTTCCTGTGGTTTCTGCAGTTTCTTATATGCAGACAATTCACAGCTATAAACCAAAGATTAAAGCTTTTGCAGTCATAAATTGCCAAAGGCAGATTTAGAAGACCATTTCTCAGTACTGTAATGTTTTTGCCTTACAGTAAGTCAAAAATATTTTAGTCTTTGTATGATGATAGGATGTTATTTAGTGTTTTAGCTAGTTTCAACCAATCTGGTTACGATAATGTAAATCCAATCATTGGCAAGTGTGTCCAAAATAGTCCACACAATTTTTAGTCCCTCATCCAGTGCGGACTCTTGCGATGTCATTAAAAGAGTAGGCTATGGTATTTTAATTTAGGATTGTGATGACGTGAGAGATGACATGACCAGCATGCCTGTTTCCTGTTTTCATAATTAGTCCCAAAGGCTATCTGATTCCTTCAGGTCAGGCAGCCCTGCATGCTATCTGTCCTCAGGGAAGAATGTCAAAACAATACATTGTTTTGGCGTTGAGGCCTCAGCAGACTATAACTCCGGATATTAAATCTGTTATTTTCGGCACTTTTTGTTTTGCTCAAGTGGGCAAGAGGCACAGGGCACACTGGGCTTCTGTGCGATTGCACTCCAAACAGATACTCTCTGGGTCATGTGACTGTCTTTCAGTTTACCATGGAGTGTTTTTGCCTTGTTTATACTCTTGTTTATACCCTTTAGTTTTACCATTCTTTATGGTTTCCCTCGACTTCAACTTCATCTTCATCTATGCTCTTTATTTTCTGACTTGAAGCCCCTAATATCCAGGTGCGAAAAGACACTTACTGAATAAAATTTCTGAATAAAATTTGGCAAGATCACATTGTTGTCCAGAAGATCATTTGTTTACACCTGAAATGATCTTACATCAGTAAAATGTTACACAATGTTTTTATTTTCCGTACTGGTCTTGAAATGGTGGAATAAGCTATCTTCCGTCATCACTACTACAGAATCAATCAGCGTTGTCTGCTGCTCATTGAAAACCTGTCCGCCCAGGCTGTATCTTAGTTCCTAGAACATGGACACATCCTAATTCCAGATCCTCATGACCTTGTGATCTTATGATCTGGAGGTCTCAGAATCCATCATTTGAGGTGAAATCTGATGCATTACAGTGCTGTATCTATGCTAAGCACTGTGTGTATATTGATGTGGTGCAAGCTGATATAGCTAATATCCTTGCTTATCCTTATCTGCCATGTTATGTTGCTGCTGAAGCCCCCATTTTAACTATGGTTCTTACATTTATTTTTGGTTTGGCCCTTTGTGTACAATTGAGTAAGAAATGTCTTTTTTACAATGTCATTAAAACTTTTAATATGCTTCTGTCTGATTGCTTGTATGCTCATATTTCTATTATAAATTTTTAGTTAATTGCCTCACCACAAATGTGTTGCTTGCTGTTTTGTACCTACGGCACAAAGGCAATGATCCAATTCAGACTTCAGGAATATGAAAATGAACAGGTGTCTCCAAAATGTTGTCTTGTAAGTCCCAGTTACACAACAGCATAATGAAGGAACCTGAGAAAACAGAACATTCTCTTTTTTTCTGTTTTTTTTTTTTTTTTTTTGTTTCATCTGATCATTTTCTTCATTTGCTTTTTGGGCCAGATTTGTGCATAGCTGTCTTAATTACTCCAAGAAAAAACTCAGTAGCCAGTTATGCAATCAATAATCATCAGTAAAAAAATGTCATTGTCTGTAAATCACAGTTTCTATATTATAATCAAATCTGTTTATTTTTTCTAGTCTAGGCAATTGTCAAAATACGCCACCTGGCGGACACAATGTAGTCGACCACGTGGTCACGTGTACATAATATTTTGAAGCTTCCGTCATGTGACGTAAAGCAGGTTTTGGTTTACTTTAGTGACCGATTGCGGCACACGGTCAAGCAGGCGCTATCGCGACTGATGTTCATTTGCTTTTTTTGCAAGATTTTTTCCTGAAGTTAAACGCACGCTATGCAATGATTGAAACGTCCCTGCATAAAAGAAGAGGTTTAAATATTGCCATTCTGGCAGGGCTTTCGTTCGTCTTCTTGCATGAAGTTCCCGTAGCGCAGGGAGTGTGGCCAATGCCACAGAAGATTAGCCAGTCCTCTCAGCGGTTCCCGCTGAGTCCAGAGGAATTCGCGTTTCAGTATGCAAAGGATTCGGCTGCGCAGCCGGGATGTTCTGTCCTGGATGCAGCGTTCAAGAGATATTTCACACTCATCTTTCCGGGTTACAGCGGTAGGCCATGCGGAGTAGAACTGCTCTCCTGAAATGATAAAGTCGGAAGTATTTCAGTATTATTGCTGCATAAACCCCATTTTATTCAATGAAGAAATTGCACACATACCAGTTAATTCTGAGCCATACCACTGACTATCAATGTTAATGCCAATACCATTTTCTACCCTCCTTAGTGTGAAAAACCATAATTACCATTGATGTACTTGGTTAAAACAATGCAAATAAAACATAAATCCATGGAAATATGAATGTATGAATAAAATTTATATGTATATACTGCATGTTTTGAGTAGATCTTTCTCAAGAATGATTTCTCTGTAGTGAAAAACCACTTTGGATTTTCTTTTGGTTTCTCTCCATTCTCTTTAGTGGAGCGGCTTATTAAAGCTGTCTGCCTCTTACTGCAATTCAACCTGTACATACATGCAGTTTTTTCCAAGTTAAAAAAAGCCTGGAAATGTGCAGCTTTAGATCTGCATAGATGTTTGTTGGACAATCAATATACAGATATCAAATTTTTATATTAAAAGGTTGACATTAAAATGGTAGGTACTTGCTATAGCAATCATTATACAGTACCTAACATGAAGTGTATCAGTTGTTTGGAAAAGGTGACTTATCTCTGGTCATCAACTGTTTGCAGCACCTTCAACATCCACCTTCAGGGTGGATCCCTTCACACTGGTGGTGAAAGTGCAAGCAGGGGGGTGTGAGGAATATCCTGACGCAGATTCCGTGGAGAGCTGTAAGTGCCGAAACACGTAAGACACGTGTCCATCAAATTCATTTTCCAATCCACAATTCATTTTCTTTTCCATTCACTCACGGGAGAATCGGCCTATGAGGTTGACCCAGACCAGGCCCAGCGCTATAGGGGTGCTTAGGGGTGCGTTGCACCCTCAGACGGACCTCAGTGCACTCCCAGTCGTCTCCTTATATCCCAAAGCCTACATAGTATTGCCATTTTGTACACCCCCCGTGGATTGCAATTGCACCCCTCTGTATTTTCTCCTGGCGCCGAGTCTGACCCAGACCGACCCTCCTAATCTGCGGGGTCCTCCACGAATCCAATCCTGTTTCTATGGCTAGATTTAATGAAGTAACCCAGTAGAGAACTGGAGATTCCGACATACCACACCACCGTGAACAGAGCTGGTGACCACAGTAGTGAGGAGTAACTGTCGCATCGGAGGAGCGAATTCCGAGGATGTGATGAGTGTTCTTTTTGTGTCACAGACAGCCTGGGAGTATCTGGAGGCCAGGGAGTGCTGACAGCAGAAACAGTCTGGGGAGCCTTGAGAGGTAAACCAAGCTTTGTGTTATTCAATTTCAAAAAAAAAAAAAAATGTGTGCAAGACATTTTTAAGCCCCGGATTAATGTAAATGGTTTTTTACAGTGCAGCCTTGTTATGTCTTTGCAGTACATTTTAATGGTGAACATAACCTTTTATGGAGCTGATTATGTGACAGTCTTAATAGTTGCTGTATAGATGCTGTTTTCAGGTGTTGTAATTGTCATGCTAAATTTTCAAAGAATAATTCTTGATAACCAAAACTGAAATTCTTTGTTTGATTTTATTCTGGAAAAAAAAAAAAAATGATCCAGGGTTGGAGTCATTCAGTCAGCTGGTTTACCAAGACGAATATGATGCTGTAAGTACTGGCAAAGAAAATTATTTAGAATGTTTAAACCTATATTCAAGGTTCAGTGCATTTGTGTATGGATTAATAGGGAAAAGTACCACCTCCACCCTCTTTGATATGTAGCATAGGACCACAAAGATCAAAGCAACATAATTCTAAATTAAAATTCTAATTCTAAATTAAATGGTGTGCAGGCTCAAGTAGGAATCAATGATTGGGATCCACTAATACTCCAGCTAGGGCCTACAATAATATATTGTAAGTTATTCATGCCTCTGTCAAAGTGAATGTTTTGCTCTGAGATGAGGTGCTGTAATTTAGACTCCAGGTGTCTCAGGTGGGCATGGTCAGTGGTGGTCAGATGTAAACTGTCCATTGTCATTCCGTTTTTATTTCAGTATTACGTCAATAAGACGGAGATTGTGGACTTTCCCCGGTTCCTGTTCAGAGGAATTCTCCTAGACACCTCAAGACACTTTTTACCTGTAGAAGTCATCCTGAAGTCCCTGGTAGCTATCTGCATGCAGCGTAAAGCGTAGTGCTGGAAACCATGTTGTTTTTGTTCTTTGATTAGTGCACAGATCGAAAAGCCATACAGCTAGCATCCATGGCCGGAAACCTTGTTAAAAAAATTGTAGTACTTACATGTTTGACTAATTATATAGTTTATTTAATTATAATCAATAAAATATCATTGATAATGTGGTGTAAAATTATGAGATAATTGGCTGACACCTGCATCAATATAAAAGTAAAGCTTGTTCAGTAGCTCTCCTCTTCTGCTCAGGATGCCATGGCATACAGCAAGTTTAATGTGTTTCATTGGCACATTGTGGATGATCCTTCCTTCCCCTACCAGAGCCTCAGTTTTCCAGACCTCAGTGAAAAGGTAGGCCAGTGGAAGACCATTTTCCTCTCAACAGCACAGAAGCATCAGAATCTGTGAAAGAAGTTGCTAATTGAGGTCGCCTGTCATCGCAGTCAGACGTAGCCTCTTGTTCAGTTGGTACTTGTGAGATCCACGTTAACTGTGAGGTCCGTGTTAACTGTGACATCCGTGTTAATCATCCGTGTTTGAGATGCATGATGATCTGGGTTTTTGTGGGTTCAGGGTGCATTCCACGCAGCCACCCACGTGTATACCCAGGCGGACGTTCAGAGGGTGATCTCACACGCCAGGATGTGGGGAATCAGGGTTCTGCCTGAGTTTGACACACCGGGCCACACCCAGTCCTGGGGTAAAGGTATGGCGTGCTGTGTGGGTGGCTGTTGTCTGTTTTCTCTGCCTCTGCAGTGTGGTCGGTACAAACAGTGATTCTTCACACTGAGCCAGACAGCAGACACAGTAAAGATGGTCTTTTTCTCCTCTAGGTGACTTTTTCCACTCAGTTTCACATGTTTTAGTAACCCTCAGAGTTTTCTCCATTTATGATATCAGAATGGTTCTTGTGTTAATTTGGAACTGAACCACAAAGCGTGCATTTTTAAGTTTTTGCCTTATGTTACCTTAATTGGGTAAAAAAAACTGTATAAAACCATTGGAAAGTGAACAATCCCCTTCATTTCTTGTTTTATACTCAGTCTGACTTCTGAAGGTTGCATTTTCCTTCACTGCTGAATTAGGAGAGAAAAGATACAAGATTTCAATCAAGAGGGAGACAGACTGTGAAATTTATTCTGGGGTTGGTTATGGTTAATCGCAAAAAAAAAAAAAAAATTTAAAGCATGTTATTTTGCTTAAGGGCTAAAGTGCTCTCTGGTGTGGATTCAAATACTAGCAAAGGTAGGGAATAACTCAAATTTATTGAATGTTTGAATTACAGTTTAAGATGCCATATTTGGTCTCCACCCAGGGCAGCCTGACCTGTTGACCCCCTGCTACAAAGGTGCAGTTCCCTCTGGGACATTTGGTCCAGTCAACCCCACCCTGAACTCCACCTACCAGTTCATCACCCGCCTGTTCAAAGAGATCAATGCTGTCTTTCCTGACTCCTACATACACCTGGGTGGGGATGAAGTCAGCTTCTTCTGTTGGTATGATACAGTGAAAATACTTTTGATGATCTGGTTAGACCACTAGTGTACTTCGTGGTTATCATTTAACACATGTATAAAATTGGAACTTGGGATTGGTATGCTTATTGGAAAAAAAAAATGATATATGTTTGAATATGTACCCATGGGAAGTTGCTTAGTTTTGGGCACCCTGCAGAAATGAGTTAACCGGACAGTGGATTTATATGTTTTTAGTACTGCATGTACAAACTTAGTACTGTATGTACAAACCTAGTACTGTGTGTCCCTTGGTTTTTAAGTCCACCCAAATATTACTGTTCCCTTGAAGAGTTGTTTTAGACAAGTGGAGCAGAATCAGATATGACAGTCATCTACTTAAAATGTAAAGCAAGTCTGAAACACTGCATACACTTGTGTTGTGTTTTTCCAAATGCTTTTCCCAAAGGAAGTCCAATCCTCAAGTTCAGGCGTTCATGGCAAAGATGGGATTTGGGAGTGACTACACTAAACTGGAGTCATTCTACATGGAGAAGTGAGTAAAAGAAGTTAGCTAGAGAGTGGTGCTGGGGGTCATTGAAGATTATAGGGAAAAATAGTATATATTAGTGTGTGTGTGTAAATATGTGTCATAAATACTGTGAATGTAAGAATGTATTTGTACACAGAGTCAAGAACTTTAATTCTTTTTCTTTAGCTCCCAAAACTTTTTTAGTCCTAAATGATTCTAATTAAACAATCTGGGCAATTAAGTATGCAATGCAAGCAGGCACAGAGGTCATACCCGACAAGGAGACCAGCAAAATGACGCCATGCTCACACACTACACGCACACACTGACTGACAATTATGTATCATTTTCAGCATAATGAACATCACTGCGGCACTGAACAAGACATCTGTTGTCTGGCAGGATGTGTTTGACTACCACGAGAGAGTAAGTGTGGTGTCGAGCCTGGGGTTTGCTTTGAAGACTTACAGTTCCTCTCTCCGAAGGTTTATTTATGCCTGTGCTCAGTGCCTTTGAAATCAGTGGGGCTTGTGTTCACTTGGTGGGTGTCGGAGGAGAACATGATACAAGTGATTAGCGTGCCACTGAGCGTGTGCTGCATAGGTTCTGTGATGTCATAATAGATGGCACTGTGTGCCTGCATAGTGGCCTATGAAAGGTGAGAGGGACTACTTCCTGTGTCACCAGTGTCTTCTGACCGCCAGACAGGGTGCATTTTAGCGAACGTCTCTATTCATGGTGGAGTGTGAAATGGGTGGGGCACAGGGTCGTTCTGGTTTCCTTGTAGGACCTGGACCAGCTGGGCCTGCTGTGACCGTACTTCTACTATATTATGCCTATTCAGTTTTATGGGTCAGAACCCAAGCGTGCTGTTGTGAGTGCTGTATGATAGGGTATCATTTGAAGAAGATGGCTGTATTTGAAGATGCAAACATCTGTAATTCTGAAACTTAATGATATGCACACAAACTGTGTTTCAAATTATGCATATAATGTGTCTAGTTTTTGTGATATTATATTGTAGCACTCCATTATGGTACTACAGCACTGTGCTCTGTTTTAGATTATGGTAGACTTTGTATCTACAAAGATGGCAAATGGTCATTATTACGTTATTAAAACTCCAAAGTGTAGGATATGCATCTGCACAAAAAATGTTTTCAGCATACAAAAATGACAATTTGCTTACATGTACCAAGTACTTCATTCTCTCTAAGCCAGAGGAAACACTTGCACAACAGTCATAAAATTATTGTATTTATGTAAAAATCAAGTGAAATTACACAGAAAAAAACTGGGTCACCTTACTCAAACTGAGCAAGTGCTATTCCTATGCAAACCTACCAAATGTTTCCTCAGTGCTCATGTGCAAGATGGTATTGTTTTTTATACAGCGGTTGTATCCAGATTCCAAACTGTGATTATTTTTCTACAAACCCCCAAAAGGGCTGAGTTCTTGGTGCTGTATAGGTATGAAGTATGCCCTGCCAATGTGAAACTTGGTGGATGGTATACCTGCCATCCCAGTTAGAATTTACTAGGACACATTGCCTGGTTCATATCTTTTTTCACCACAGGATGGCAGCAGAGACCTTAAAAATAGCGGAAGGCTCTGTCTAACCTCTGTAGTCTGTTCAGATGATTTGTGGAAACAGCTCATCCCTCCTGAGCGAATGTGAAAGGACTGTATAATTAACAAATAGGATCATACAAAATGTTCCTGCTTAGGAAGCAGGACATTGATCACCTGACTGTGATTGCAAAGAAATCTGTGAATATCTTAAATGTCTAGGGCATGAACATACAGTACATGGCTTGATGAGTATATTTCGTATTTGGCAGTATGGTTTGTGCCTGTCCTGCAAACCACCAATGCTGTTTAGGCGGAAATATTTTTCAGTGGGGAATTCATTCCAGACAGGCTATGTAGAGAGCAAGTACAGGCTGCAAAGAGCAGCAATGGATTGCTAGATTGGTGGAAGAGTATGCTGTGTGTTACCCTGTTCAGATCCCTCGGGACACGGTGCTGCATGTTTGGAAGGGCACCACGGCACAGTACCGCCAGGAGTTGAGCAGGATGACTGAGGCAGGGTACAGGGTGCTGCTGGCCACCCCCTGGTACCTCAACCACATCAGCTATGGCCAGGACTGGAAGGATGCCTACACTGTGGAGCCTCTCAACTTCACAGGTGTGTGGAGCCTCACCCTGCAGGAGTAACTGTTAGATATTTGGGCAGCAGTATAGCATAGCGGTAGGGAGCAGGACTTATAACCGAAAGGTTGCTGGTTTAATTCCCCATTGGGGCGCTGCTGTTGTACCCTTGGGCAAGTAAATATCCTGCTGTATAAATGGGTAATGTAAAAAAAATACAAAACTCCCCCAAAAAACTGTAAGCCACACTGTCCCTTTGTGGGACATCATAACTGAATGATAGTATATCATGGCCATTATATGCTGCGCTGCTGTCTTCCACACTTCCTGCATCAGTCTGTGACTGTATTGTAGTGATGCCTGTATGCATGTTTCATACTATCCTGTAGTGATACTGCTGTGTTGTAGAAACCAGCCATCATGTCTTAGAAGCTAAAAAATAAAGCGGTAACACCAGTGACATATACCATAAATCAGAACTATAATGTAATGACTCCCATGTGTTTTGTGGGTTGCATAGGTGTGTGATTATCAGTGCGTGGGAGGCATTGTGTAGGCAGGATTTACATCTGCAGTGTGTGCGTTTTATCCAGGGACGGAAGAGCAGAAGAAGCTGGTGATTGGTGGAGAGGTCTGCATGTGGGGGGAGTATGTGGATGCAACCAATCTCACGCCACGATTATGGTAAGGGGGAGTGACACTGGAGGCTGGTACACACTGCAGCACTTGAGAGGACAGCAATAGTATTGACATTACTGAGGATCAAATAAAGGGACTTTTTAAGTGGGTTTGACATCAATGTATATGACTTGTGAGAACTCAAAACCTGATACTTACTGTGAATAACTTGGTGTGTAAATGAAAAGAAGTTAACTCACTTGACTGTGTGTGTGGGGGTGTGTGTACCTGCTTGTGCCTTCTGTGGGTTTGTATGAATGCCTGTGCATCCGTGGATGTGTGTGTACGTGTGTTTGTGTACGTGCACAGGCCGAGGGCGAGTGCGGCTGCCGAACGGCTCTGGAGTGATGAGGAGCAGACGTCCAGCGTGTCCGAGGCCTATCCCCGGCTAGCAGAGTTTCGCTGCAGGCTGCTGAGGTACGACACGTGTGTCAGGCTTTACAGAGTGACTGGTGACAGTTGCACTGTAAGCTGAGATAATATATGCATAAAAGCATAGCAATCAAAAGCATCGGTTGATTCATCCACTCGATCAGCATGCAGTAGGCGTTTCTTAACTAAACAAGTACAGCTCCTCCCTAGCAATCAGTAGCAGTCTGTGCAAGATTATGTCAGTTAAGTGAACGGTTGTCACCAGATGTAGGTGAGGCTGGCTGAATGGTGCAGGGCTGATGCACGTGCACATGCATGAACACACGTGCACGCTCACATATGCACACACGTGCACGCTCACACACATGCACACTCACACACACACACATGTGCACGCTCACACGCATGCACACACATGCACGCTCACATGCATGCACACATGTGCATGCTCACACATGCACACACACACACACACACACACACACACACACACACACATACACACACACAAACACGTCATTACATGGACAATGCACTCTGTGAGTTACACATTTTCTGTATATGTGGAAGGTGGGGGGCGGAGGGTGGGGGTGGATACTCTTTCACAGGATTGGATGCAAGAATACAAAGAATACAAGAAGTTACAAAACTAGTTTGTCTGAAATTTTAAATTCAGTAATTCAGTGTTCATTTCCTTACAACATAGCATTGCCTTGACATGCCGGTCTCATACCATCAGATTCCTGATGATTTATAATAGGCTTATGTGCATGTGCCGTGAATATTGGAAAGTGAGACAAGGATAGGCAGAGTTTATACTTCTAACACTTCCAGAATATGAAGGAAGATGGGGAATGAATAGAGCTGATAGCCTTGGCTGTTGACGTTCACCTCCGTCTGTCCTTCCTTCCCCTTCTCGTTCTCTCCTCTTGTCTTTTTTTCCCTCTCTCTCTTTCTCTCCCTCCCTCCCTTGCCAGGCGTGGGATTCAAGCAGAGCCTCTGTATGTTGGCTACTGTAAGCACGAGTTGAAGGCTCTGTGACGGGGATCTGGGAAGATTGGCAAGAGGGACACAATTAAGGGGGACAAAGACACATGTATATTCAACATTCATCCATACTCTCTCAGTGAAATAAAGGTGATTTATTTTTAATACTGTAATACTTACTGTATCTCTCCATAAATAATGATGACATCAATATCCTGTTGAAACTAATGACAATTACTCAGAAATCTGGAAAACATAACAATCTGAAAAGCATTTGAATTGTTTGCTTTGTAAAGTAATTCAAGATCCTTGAATGAAAGGGCACTTTATAACTGCAATTGTGTGGTCCTTATCAACTACTTGTCTCATAAGAATAATTAACTATGTTGTATACTAGTAGGTCATGGTGTTTTGACAGTGATGCTTCATTAAAATAGCATGTATGATTTAAAAACAGATGAAATGATTTCCTTTTCCACATTTCTGATTTTCTATAAAAATTTGGGGTTGTTACAGTGATAACATCTGATGCTACGTTTTCCCCCACTGGCCTGCTTCTCACTACTGCCAGCCCAAGGTATTTGCTTGATCCACCACATTAATTGCATATATGCCAAACTAAAAACCACAAGATCTGCATATACAATAAATAGCTTGAGTTGGGTATTAGGCAGGCCGTGGATGGAGCAGGTGTTTCTTTGTTGGCCAAAAAAGACTTTGTGTTCTGTTTACTTTTCAACAGCTACAGCAGCAATAATTTAGTCTGTTCTAACCGTAACGTTGTGACTCACAGATCCGAGAGGTTTAGAGACTTTTCAGAACAGATGTCCAGGGCGTGATCTTTATTGACGAAGTTATTAGCTGTAAATATCTGGTGGAAGTTTGGACTTTGGCTAATTCAAACAGTTGCAAAGCAAGCAAAAACCCTGCACAACTTATGAGGGATTATGTGGTAATTACACACAAATTCTGCAAAGCTTATTAAGAAAACAAAAAAAAAAAAAAAAAACAAAGCCCCGCCATTGGGGAGACAATTATTGATTGGGATTTGTTAGCGCTTTCTCTCAATGCGGATCCTGGTGGTCCGATCCGCTGCTGGGAGTCAGTACTGAAGCACGTGGCAACACGAGGCTGCAGCGCGATGTTCCTACTGTCCTCCTTTGACTGCTGATGGAAATGGCGCTAAGAGAATTTCAGAGGCACAATAAGCAGATAAGGAGAGCAGAGACTTGGCTGGATGAAAGGTGTGTACAAGTATGTATATAAATTCATATTAAAGCCACAAAACAACTTATTCCTCCACCCCAAGACATGGATGCATTACGGCTCTGCTCAGACTAAGGGGAAAAAAGCAGGAATCTGAAAACACTTTGATTAAGGAGCACTGCATGGACCTTTAATTAATTTTTTAAAGTTATTCATTTAAATTTTTTTTTTCTTATGGGTTACTGTAGTGGAAATGTGTTGACTATGTTTATAAAGGATTTTTTAGGTGTTCTTAAGTAATTTATCTGGAGTGGGGCTTGTGGCTCTTTGGATTCAAACAGCCCTGCCAGAATGTGGTGCAAGGCAGGGCCCAGGGGCTTGTGGGTAAAATGAGGTGACTCCTCATAACCGTGGTGATGTGGAAGTGCCATTTCCCCACAACATTTACAGAACAAATGTGTTTGCACAGAGCAGTGCCAGGACCAGGCTGAAGGACATACACCTTTAATGTAATCAGTTGCTCCTCCACCAATCCCATCACACGGGCAAGATGGCAGCCTAAGATCCTATTAAACCTGGTGGAGTTTTCACCTGAGCTCTGCGCGCAGGCCAGCGGATCTGTCAACGCAGATCCGCTGGCACCGCACAGGTAACCGATACACACCTGCTGTGTTGCGCTCCAGGAGACTAACTTGTGATGTTGAAGTTTGCCGTAGCACAGATATACCTTTCTTGTGCTGTGTTAACTCATGATCATGAAACTGTTACCCTTGGTCCTGTTTACAATAACTTAGAAGACCATAATGCATCTGAAGAGCTTTTGTGTATAACTGTAAACAAAAATCTATTTAGAACTGTGACCAGCTCAATGCACAATGTAAAGATGCAACATTTTAACACCTTCTTAATGTAAGTAGCCTTTGCAGGAGGGAAGACTGTTCAACAATCTTCCTTGGAACCAATTTCGAAACTTGACCATTAAAATGAAATCCATTCATTGACCTTTATCATGAGTGAAATATTCATGTTTAATTTCATGATGTGTTTCTTAGCATTCTTAAGTGCGCGTGTTCATTTACATCTTGTCGTATCATTTTAAGCTTTCAACCTGCAACTCACAATCTGCTGTTGTTTGACCGAAACCAACAAAAAAGTAAAATTTTGCTTCTTGCCAGGCAATAAAGAGTGGTACGTAAGGTTAGGTGTTGGGAGTGGTGTCCTACCGTACCTTTGAAACAGGGCGACAGGTGTGTATGTGTGTGAGTGTTGGGTGGGTGGGGGAGGGGGTTGTAAGTTGGTGCCCAGTTACACTGGCCATTGAACGGGCCGGCTGGGGGGACAATGCTGCTGTTAACACTCCTGACGCAGACCTTTGGGTCCCCTTAAAGTTTAATGTGATTCGCTGAGCGACCTGCCGTGTGAGGTCAGAGATGAGCCGGGCTGACAGCGGTCCGGGGCCACCATGTGTCTTCACCTCGGTAACCAGAAGCTGTCGCACTGGGTGGGGGGGGCATTGGTTGCCGGGGCGGCTTTATTCCTGTGGCACAGATAATGAGGCATCTGTCTCCATAGGGGGTATGGAGAGATAGAACCGAGTGTCCCTCCTGAAAAGAGCACAGGTTACCCATCTGATTTGCACAAGGCCAGGCGGCGACCTGATCCCGAGCACTGGAGCCCACTTCTGAAACATTTATGCTCCTCTCCGGCCTATGAACGGCTTTTTCTTTCCTCCCCTCATTTCTGCCCACCGGACAGCAGTGTCGTCTTACCCCCCGATGCCCGCTAGCCTGTAGGCCTGGGTCAGGGAGTCCAGAGCATCTGCCCTGATCTGAACCAGAGGGCAGCTGCTAAGTAGACGAGGCCTATAAAACCAACAGGCGCTTTCCTCTCCTCAGTGCTGAGCTCCCAGGTAGATGTCCTGCAGCAAGACTCCACTTAACATCAGTGCAGCCATGACCATGCCATTCACTTTGCACTCCGCCAAGGTGATGGCTCTGTAGCTGTAGTTTATTGTTTGACCCTGAACAGGTTTCTGTCCGCATATCATCTGACAGATGACAACTTGAAATGCCACATTATGCCTTCAGAAAAGTCATGCCCTTCCACCTTTTTGTTGTAACAATTCATATAGTGCCGATCAACGTGCACCAAAAGTGTCACAAGGTGTTTAAAATAAACGGTTAGTAATCACCCCGTTTATTTTAAACTATATGAGTACTATACACAAACATACCTACAGCCTCATTACCCATTTATTTATGGATATTTTCATTCGTGCATAAATTTGTATTGATTTTCGTACCAAATGACCATATGAATGTGACTTTGTCATTCTTGATTAAGTGGTGCCCTTGATGAAAGAAGCATATGCCTTCCGTATGTATGCATTGGCCAGAGTAGCTACGTTACTATCAGTTCTAATAGTGAGCAAACTTTATAGAGAGGCCTTGTGATTGGTGTGGGTCGGAGCCAGGCACGTGCTGAAATTTCGCCCCTTCGTCCCCCCTGGCAGAGCCAGCCACCCTGGCCACAGACAAGAAAGCTGATCTCTGGGGGTTTTGTGCTGGTGTAATCAGACAGAGACATCATCAATCATGAGGAGGGAATTACAGAGAGGTACAATGAGAGATAGGATAATGAGCAGGGCTACAGCGATCTGCAAAGGGTAGCTCAGGTTGCTGTTAGCATTACACCGGCCCACCTGTGCCCTGTCTGTTTGCGCCAGGTGAGACAGGTGGGGCTGAAAGCCGTGAGGGATCTGAGGGATCAGCTCTGTTCGAACCCTGTAGCGCGTCGCTTAAGGAGAATGATGGCTTTGACCTATCCTGTGAAGTGGAGAGAGTCATTGCTTAACATGCTGTGTACCTGAAACCCAAATTGTCATCGTCCAAACTTCAAGTCAGCTATATCACAGGCAAATATTCTCAGATGATTACTGTGCCAATATGCATTACATGGCTGCTGCGTACATACTATATAAGTAAAAGTTGAGATTCTGGATGCATACATCACATTGAAAGTAAATGTAATAAATTACCATGACTGGAAGAACTTAGATTCAACTTTTTGAATGCCAATCCTAGCACCCTTATTGCACCAAGAAGGAACACAGTGCTTGTCTCTCCATGTAGACAAATAACACATAGTCATTTCCACTGTACAAAAGTGTGAAAATTCCACCTAGGGAATACATTGGACCAATACTATGTAGAAGAGTTTACATTTATTCATTTGGCAGACGCTTTTATCCAAAGCGACTTACATAGGTTACAGATGTTTTACAATGTTATCCATTTATACAGCTGGATATTTACTGAGGCAACTGTGGGTTAAGTACCTTGCCCAAGGGTACAGCAGCAGTGTCCCAGCAGGGATTGAACCGGCAACCTTTCGGTTACAAGTCCTGTTCCTTAACCACTATGCTACACTGCCGCCCAAGAGTTGAATGAAACAAGTAATGCTGCAGCCTATACAAGAACCTTTCTGGATCTGTCGTCACTGACAATGTTGGTGCCTCAAAATGTATGGTGTATCTGTCCATTCCAGTACAGAGATTGGCAGTATGTGAGACACTAGAGTGAGACTCAGCACGGCTCACTCAGATCCCAGTAGCTGTGGGCTGGAGTTCTGTCGTAGGCAGCTGCTATGAACCTTGAACACCACCTGACACCTTCCTAAAGGTCTACTCAAGGACTGTTGGAAAAGATTCCCTCCATAATGTCACATGCGTGACCTCCTGCATTACTCTGAGAATCACAGCAACGTCCTCTCAATCATTCCAAGTATCTCTGTGTTGTCAAGGGCGATTAGGTGGAGGAATCGTGCTGCTGCAGGTGACCATGTAATATAGGCGTGGTGTTGTGCCACTGCAGGTGACCAAATGATGCAGGCGGTTGTCCTGCTACGGCAGGTGAGCATGCGATGTCACTGGTATCGTGCTCCTGCAGGTGACGAGACCCCGCCCTGCCCACATTGCAGTGGCGGTGTGTCCTGCCTGGTGTTAGCATGTAAGCCGGTCGTCATTCACTCCCACACCTGAGTCATCCACACTCTCACTGACATGTGCCGCTCAGAGCTAATCCCCTCCTGACGCTTGAGTTACAATGGGCGCGAGAACAGCGCATTACTGCAAGCCCACTGAACACACACACACACACACACACACACACACACACAGACAGGCATGTCAAATCACTAAACCCGAAAGGGGCACAGCTCCTTCTCCTTAAGAATTCAGCAATGAGAGTAACAAAATCCAGAAACACCACTGTTTCATATGAAGCGTGCTGCTCTCCAGCCACAAGTAGAAGGTTTGTGGGAAGGCATTCTTGCCGCCTTTGAAATTAATTAAAAAATATCACCCGCATTAATCCTAAGAGGGTTTGCAAAATGAGAGTATCAGGCTAATATTGTTCAAAAGCAGGGGGGGATACCCTTCTAATCAGTCCTAGCCGATTAGAGCAAAGTGATGAATTAGTAAAAGGAGACGGGCTGGACTCAGCATCTGCTTAGGCTGCTGTCTGGGAAACAGTTGTTTGTCACTGAAAATGTGTTTTTCCTCACAGATGGAGTGTAGCTCACCTAGTAACGGCCGTGTGCCAGCGGATTATTCCCTTGTTTTTCGACTGGCCGCTTTCCAGACTTAGAGTTAGCTGCCCGCCACTGTATCGGTGTCATGTTCCCCGTACAGCGGGGTCTGCGAGTGATCCCATTAAGGTCTCACCTGTGAGCGGCTGATTGGGTCAGGTCTGTGTGTTCGCTCATTCATCCATTCACTCGCGTATTTGTTTATTCGGTTGCTAACTACAGGTTAATGCCATGAAAGCTCCCGTTACCGAGCCAAAGCGCCTTCTTCAAGTGGAACGCTGTGATATGCCAAAAAAAAGCAATTCAGGAGGTTTACTGTATTTCAGGCTTTTCATGAAATTGAAACAAACATATCCAATGATCTCAAATTAAAAAATAATATTAAAAACGTAAAAATAACATAGGCGCTGGATTACAGGTTCAAAAAGTGAGAGACGTACATTTATGTATTTGTTTGTAATTTCACCAAATAGAATGAGATGTAATGAAAAAAATGTTTGCATAGCTGTAAATTACAGGGAAATATTTAATTAATTTAATTTAATTCTCAATTGGCCGCTCAGTTAAATTCAAAAAGAACAATACAGCTTACTCATAAGCCTTTGTGCAATCATATCCTCAGCAAAACATCACGAGAGGGCAGTAAGCTCCCCCTTTTCCTTGTTCAGCAATAAGTTGGTCTTTAAGTTAAGTCTCCCTAATGTTTAATTTACTTGGTGAAATGAGCTTACATGCCTGTGATATTTACTTAGGCAATTGATTTTCTAATTTCGATGATTATGGCCTGGCAGCAGATGGTACAGGCCATTTAATCCCCACAGACCACTGTGTCCCACCTCATCCACCCCCCCGCCCCCCATCTCTCCTCTGATTGAGGGGCCGTATGGCAGATCTACAGGAACCCTTCCAAACCTGGAGCAGTGGGGGGGAGGATGAGCCCAAGTGGGGAGGGGCCTACCCTCTTCCCTGTCATCACTCACAGGAAGAATGGCAAAAGGTTGGCCCATGTCATAAGGAGGTTGGCTCATTTAACAAGAGGGCTGGCTCATCTAACGAGAAGGCTGGATCATTTAACGAGAAGGTTGGCTCATTTAATAAGAGGGCTGGCTTATCTGATGAGAAGGCTGGATCGTGTACTGAGAGGGCTAGCTGATTTGATATATAGGCTGGCTTATTTTGTAAGAAGCCTGGCTCATTCAGGAAAAGGGCTGGTCTATGCACTGATAAGGCTGGACAGTTTGATGAGACACCTAAGTCAGTTGCTGTGGTGACCTTTGTGTATGTGCTGATATTGTGTAGTCCACATACAATTCTGTAGGAATTCTGTTTCTGCATGTTTGAGGCACTGGTAACTGAACTGTGTTCGAACAGTAAATGTAAATTAAAATGGACAGCAAAGACCAGGCCATACAAAAAGATGAACCTAGTTTAAATTTACCTTTTCATCTGACATTTTATCATTGTTCAGATAAATTCATATTAAAAGCGATAATGAATGACGAATTCTAGCAATGTTGTAATAAAATATATTTGTGCACAATTCCAACACTTTGTAATAAAGGAGCTCGTTCAAATGAAAGTAGTATATCCATGGATCAGCCTACTGGGAAACCAACCTGTATGCACAGTAAAGGCACTTTACTAACCTAATTTAAACACAAATCTGGCCAGTCATCCCTCTGCAGGAAAACCTCTCTGTCGGTTAGATAAATCACACGATAAATTGCCTACAGATAATCTGCCTGCTTTCCTACATATTTACAGAGGTAATTTATGTAATCCCCTGCAAGAGTGATGATTTTAAATAATGTCTCAGGATGGAAATCTCATTGCAACCATCTGCATTATGAGGGTATAATTAGTTTCTTTGACTCAGCCTCCTATTCGCTCCCGGTCTAATTGGATTCCAGAAGAGTCGCTACCTTATGTGAGTAGCTCCGGGTGCACAATGATGGAGGTGTGATATGAATTACACTCGGGCTGGTGACACGTGCCGAGCTGAGCGATGCTATTGTCTTAACATCTGTCAATCAAGTTACTCTTTCCTAGTCATTTCAGTGAGAAAAAGTAATTTTTGTTTGAGTCTGAGAAAGAAAATAAGGACAGAAAGATGATGAACTGCAATATGATCAATATATATTTGGCTCCTTGCAGGAATAAATAAGCAATTAAGCAAATTGCTTAGCAAACCCCATCTATAAATCAGTAGGCTATACCAAGCTTCTTTTCAGAGGCACACCAAGGTCTACAGGAGAGCTACAATAGTGACAAAAGCATGGTCAAATGTGAAAGTACTGCAGTAAAATGTAATAATAAAAAATAAAAAATAAATAAATAAATAAAGCAACCAATGTGCAAACAAAAGATCATTATTCCTTAGAGACTAAAGCCAAATGTGCTGTTTGTTTTGTCTTAATTTACCCAGAAACCCAAAGCTGTGGTGTGGTTCAGTTCAGGAGGTCCTGCAGCAGTATATAATCCCCTCTATCCAATTTAGACTCGCCTGTTCAGTCCCGAAGGCAGTGGGGTGTTTGAGTATAATGGCAACAAGGGACAACAGGTCATACAAAGCCCTGGTAGCATTGAGAGGTCAAACCTGCCACAGATGCTGTCTGGGTTGCAAGGAAACTGATCCAGAGCTCTTTTAGTATCATGTGCTTATATGTCTTCCTCTGTTAGAGACAGAGCGTTTTTGAACCCTGAGCACTTAATGTAGGACAGGTGCCAGCTCTGCAATCAGACATACCTTTCTCAGTGCAAGATATCTATGTCAACTTTCTATTTCACACACCATCTGTAGTGTAGCATACAACAGCACATGTACCAAACTGCAACTGTTGTTCTTCTTCTGGTCACGCAGGTAGAAACATGCCTCAGTGCCACATTCTTAAAAAGTTAATCCCACTCTTTGACAACACCTGACATTCAAAGAGATTATATCCAAAGCTGATTACTCTGATGCATCGTGTTATGAACTTTATTTCAATGTCCCCTCAAGGACATTGTTTCCCTCAGATGCTACAGGTTTGTCTTGTTAAAGTGCTGAGATGATGATCTCAAAATGGCTTAATTTGATTTATCATGCAGATGGCACACATACACGTTATGACCCAAAATTTTTATTTTATTATTTAATTTTTATTTTTTTACTTTATGAATACTAAAAACATTTTTCATAGTGAACATGAAACAAAATGTGACGCTTTCCCTGAATAAACCCCTAAGTAATTTATGCAATCCCCTGCAAAAGTGATGAATTTAAATAATGTCTAGGGATGAAAATGTCATTACAGCTGTCTGCATTATTAGTGAATAATTAGTTCATTTGACTGAGCCTACTTTGTTGCCCCAGTCTAATTGGATTCCGTACCAGTTGATGCTGTTTGTGTGCAGTTAGGAATGTAAATGGTGCAGGTACGATATGAAATATGTGGTGTATAAACATGTGAGACTGCTGTTTTACCATGCAAAATTCCATTCAGTCTGAAAAGTACAGCATCTTGCGTCCTCTGTTTTTCTGATGCAATTTGGCTAAACCAAACCTTTACATTTACATTGCATTATTGTCATTTAGCAGATGGTTTTACCCAGAGTGATTTACACAGGTTACAGGTTTTTTTTACATGTTATCCATTTATTCAGCTGGATGTTTACTGAGTTAAGTACCTTGCTCAAGGGTACAGCAGTAGTGCCCCAGTGGAGAAATCAAACCAATAAAGTTTTGGTAACAAGCCCTGCTTATTACCACTATGCTACACTGACGAACCAACACATTACATTGTTTAGAAATGCACAATTCCTATTTTTCCTTCTTAAATTTGTTCAGTAATCAACTTTTTACCATAAAAATAAATAGGGGTATGATTCTGCACTCTAAGTGAGAATCATACCCCTATATCCACGAGCCTGATATCACATGGGAATGCCTGACATTAGAGACCCTGGCCGAAGAAACCTCTGAGCACATAGAGAAACACGTGTTGGGCTGCTATAGACAAGCTCATGTCAAATCAGCCTACGTAAAAAAAAAAAAAACGGTCGGTGGTCTCTCGAGTTTTTTTTTCCACTGCCTCTCAAATGCGTCAGTGAGTCTTAATTACATGGCTAACGGCGACAGTTGGCTCTGTAAGTGCTGCTGGATCTTCTAAACAATCTGAGGGAGGCTGAGCTCCATCAGAGGGCTCAGAAGAGGAGCAATCTGACACTTATCTCCCTCAGCTCCTGCCCCACCTCCGTATTCTGCTGATGGCAGCACGAGGTCGCTTTGGCGGCAGCTGTTTACTGTCAGAGATCTAGGTCAGGACCGCGTGTCAGCGCAGGACACGGTATTGGTAGTAGCAGCGGTTCTTTGGGGGTGGGGGTGGTCAGAGCAGGAGGCCCGACCTCACACTGACCAGTCCACCCCCCCACCTCTGCTTGCCATCCCCCTCTCCACGCTCCAACTGAGAACAATTAACGCAGCAACAAAAACAATAACAGGATCATCCCATTATATTGCTGCTTAGGTCTGCTTTCAGTGTTACCTTTCGTTTATCTTTACCTTCCTTAGCTGACAGATTATAATATGACAGTGTGATTCCCATAACACAAATTATGAAGTATTTGCTTCCATTTAACAGCATGACAGTTGTCGCTTTACATTTGTGTCCGTGAATATTTGTGATTAAATTATTACTGCTTGAATGACTGTTGATTGCTCCAACAGCGCTGAGAACTCAATCAGCTGCCACTAACTTCACTAGACAAGCTGTGTTCTCCGCATGCCAGAGGAATTTTTTTCTAACAGCTGAAAGAGGGCCAACAGTGTAGAGGACAAACAAAGATATCCTAAAGGGAAAAAGAGCTATGTTGATATGAATACTTCGTGGCTCTGTGCCAAAGACTTTCAGAAATTCAGTAAGGGAAGGAACTTGACAGTTGAGATAATTTAGTGATCGTTTGTGAATGTGCAAATAGGATTCCCCTGTATCTCATTGCTGTTACAGGATGGGTGAGATGATTTCTGACAGTGATTACTTAATATCGCATAATTTCTGCTATCCGTATCTGCTAATAAATATGTAATAAACATTAATCCCTGTCCTATGCTTTGTGAAATCACTGCGATCTGTGAAAAATTAAATGTATATCTAATACAACATAATATAAACAGAAAAAATGAGGAAAGTCAACCTAAAAGCATATATTCACATCTATTCTGTTATTTTTTTAAGAGCTAGAGGGCTAGATTTACAAACAAGTATTTCATTCTTGTTTGTGCTTGCAGTATGGTTAAAACATCATACGAGCCGTGAATGCACACAAAGACACCCACACGGATGTGTACTTATTGCCAATATTTCATGAAAACAGCTTGCTCTACAGGCGTTATGCTGTTGGCTAACTGGACAAATTGGACATTCCGTGCACTGTGCAGCCAGAACTCTTGTGACCAATCAGGTGGAGCTGTTTGTTGTTTTTTTTTTCTGCCAGATGGTTTCAGACTGGGAATCCTGCTTAAAATCAGGTCCTGGCACCCCTCCATCAGGCCAGGAGGGATCCCCCAGCGAAAGATCCCTCGTCTGCTCTGTGCGCGCGGGTGGCACGGCAAAACTGCACACACCTCCAGACAGCGTGCTCAAGTGAAAGACCTGGCTGGGCTCCAGAGGCTTATAGTGGAGGAAGGAGAGTGGAGAGAGATTTTACCAGAGATGGCCCATATGTTATCAAGACACTTAGGATACCAAAGTAAGACAGCACCTCAGCCTGAAATGTGTGGATAGTTACGATCAAGGAGCTCAGATGTACAGTATCAGTCAAAAGTTTGGACACACTTACACATAGAGTGGTTTTTATTAATTTTTACTATTTTCCACATTTGGAATAATAGTAGAGACATTATAACTATAGAATAAAACAAATGGAATTATGCAGTGACCAAAAAGTGTCAAAAAATCAAAACTACTTCATATTTTAGAGACTTCAAAGTACCGATTTTTTTTTTTATTAATTCAACAAGTATTTAATCATAAGTCTTTAGCTCAAAATGTCTGCGAATGTATGTTTCCCATTATCTTAATCAGGTGTGTCCAAACCTTTGACTGGTACTGTACCTGCTTTGTTATATTCCCACAGGGGTGTAAAAGTGACAATGTCAGGGAACTACTACTACTTCTAGTTCCTAGTGATGTCACACTCATTAGCTAAGACAAAATCACAAGGAATCAAGAAGTGCATTAAGTGCAAAACAAACAAATCCATTGAAAAAGCAAATCTGAGATCGTTGTGCCGGGGTGGGGGGGGGGGGGGGGGGGGGAGTAGGTACAGCTCACGGCTCATGGCACACGGCCACAGCTCTCCCTGATGTGCAGGTAAGAGGCTAATCCCACACAGTTCAAATCCCACACACGGCTGTCTTGGGACAGGAGCCTTTATCACCTGGTTATATAACACGGCCGAGGTGGGGAGCGCGGCAGCTGCCAGAGCTACGGTGTCAGCAATCCACAGATCAGATTGACACTCATCCTCCGCTTCGCTCCTGCGCTAAATCAACATTCCCTTTGCGTAATGACAATTAATGGGGTGGGGGGGGGGATCTCAGGGTTTCTTGGAAGTGGATGTGTGGATGATATCAGACGGTGTGAGATTACACACCTTAAGTTCATCCAGTTCCATCAGTGCTGAGAAAGACTGAAGATAGTTTAAGCAGTGGCGAATAACAGAGGCTGGGTGCATGCATATGCCATTTTATATTTAATGGTTATGCATTTAGCAGAAACATATATGGACATCAGTGGGGGATCTTAAATGTTTAGATGACGCTCTCGGAGACTTTGGCAAATGGGATAGATGGAATGCAGTCCTGATCATAGAGATGTGGTCGACAGTCTGTCTCAGAGCTTTTATAATGTTAAAAAATGGAAGTGGGTATATTTAAAACACAGTATGTTCAATTTATTGTATTGTCATAGTTTGTTTGCTATGAAGACTCCCCCATTCAGGGTTGCTTATAGCTAATAGTTTATTGCAATAGCTTATAGCTAATAGTTTTGCACAGTATCCAGGAATGCAGGTGGACACTTACTGAGGTAATTCATATTCAAGTATATTGCTCAATGCTATGCTTGCAGCACCCAGCCTTGGAATGAGACTTGCAACCTTCTACGACACACTGCCATAGATTACTGCTAATGTAACCGATGATGATTTGGCTTGGAGGGCCTTATTGTTTGTAGCCAAGTGGCTATTCACAACCCTGGTGCACGTGCAAGAAATAAAGGATAAGAAACAAAGTGGACAGTCATTAATAATAATATTACATAATGCATATCTAATCGTTCTTTGAATTCTAATATTAGGGTGCTCCTCTCCTAATCTCTTAGTCTTGCCATAATCTCTGGCCTGCTCAACTAAGCAAGTCCTCTCCTAAACAATCATAAGAAACTTAAAACTCTCACTGGTAACCTCCATGCCGAGTGCCAGGTGATGGTTATATAAACTGACCTAGTACAAGTCCCATCTGATTGGAAGGAGCTCAGATCACAGGTGGAACACGTCAATGACAAATTATTATCTTGTGTGCCTGTGACAGTCTTACAAGCCTGGCCGGAGAAAACATGTTCCGTTTTACATCCGATGTGTCATACTGGGGGAAAATTATGGATCAGCAGTTTTAATTCGAAAGTGACAGCTTCCCGGCAGTTGGCCACGACCATGAGAACACATACTAACGCAGTCTGGTGGTGTCACAACCTGATTGGCATTGTCGCATAAGGAAGCTAAGGTCAGAGAACATTCTGGAACCCACAATGTCACCTCCCTGCACAGAATGTCTGCTGTGGTCACTGCAAACATCTCCTGCAGCAAAGATCCTTCATTCCTCCATGCAAATCAAAGAAAAAAAAAATGCCAAAGTGCACTCGAGCTGCGGAAACAGAGCATTTTATTACATTTCAATTTGTCTTCTGTTCAGTTGCTGTATCAAAGCAGCGAGGGGACCCTTTGAGGGAAAGAAAGAAAGCAGTGGACCATGGGGCAGTCATCCTCAGGAATGTGAAACCCAGGGAAAGAGCAGCGAGCACGGGGCCCCAGTCCGGGCGAACAGAGCGAAGCCACCTGTTTGCCACGGACATCCATTCTCAGATTTTCAGAAGGGGTGAAGAGGGCCAGTCAACAGGGCAGACGCTCGGTGAAAAACAGGTTTGAGGACAGCGCTTTGACAAAGCTATTTTCCAGAATGCCTGCCGGCGCAACGCTCTGCGTGCATCTGTCTTCAGCCCCGAAGGCCCGGATCATTAGCCGCATCGCGTCTGCACTTAATGAAATGCATATTGTTTCTCTTTTCCATTAGAAGTCCGTAATTATCAAAAGCGGCTCGGAGGATTGCATAAACTAATTACAGCAGTTTCCAGCTTTTATTGTTCTAGGGCACAGATCTTCTTATGGGCATCCTCCTAATTCCACATATAGCCAACATAAAATGTACCCTCTCTGGACGACCCCATGACACAACAACAGCTTGCTGGTGAATAATGGAATAAAACCAAACGAGACCAGCTGTTTGCCGCAATGCTATGTTCAAGCGCATCTGATTGACCAGTAATGCCACACTGTTTACAGACACACACACGTTTGTAATTATCCGAGTTATCAGATTATGATTATTAGATAACGATTGGAAAGTGAAGCTCGGGGGCGCTCGCGTTATTCTCAATCAGTTGGACAAACACAAAAACAACGCCACTCCTGCCGTCTGTGATAAGCGCTGGAAAAATATAACCGATCAACACAGATGCTCGCTTTACAAATGTTAACCCCATTAAAATCACCACCACAGCCGCACGACCAAAAGGAAAACCCATCCAGCTTGCCAATGCATAATTCACAGGAGGCCATGCTAACTCTTGGCTATTTCAATGTATAAATTTATGCTAGTAAGGAAGAACAGCTTGATGTCCCTAAATGACCCTTGTAAACTCCTGCTATTCTGCAGACATTGTGTTGGGTAGTGGGTCAAGACCTCAGGCTGCTGCAAAACCCTGTTGGAAAATTGTTATTTATTTTTTTTTTTGCGCTCATTAATAGCAGCTGATAGATCCGGTAGAAAAACGCAAAGAACAGAAAATGAGAGCATGATAAATGACTTCAAATACGGATGCCTGCTAAACAAACCATAGCTGGTTCTATAATTGAATGCATCCTTTTATCTTTTATCTTTTACACAGTCACTGTAACCACACATGAGTTATTGTGAAATAAGCTCCTCTCTCTGGGTCCACTATAGAGCCAAGTGTGACGACTTTTCAGTGTTCAGTGTACAACTGATTTCACACGCTCATTCCTCTACTCAGTCCATGCTCTGGGTTCAGTGCTCAGCTCAGGTCATGTCTGCGCTCCTAACTGCTGGGCTAATAAGCTGAAACATAGCAAACTACCAGCAGATCCTTCGGGCAACTCAGGGCTAGTCCCTTCCTTATCAGGATGCCTAATCTTTTTACACACCAGTTTAAGTCCAACAGAGAAGGTACTGTTCCCAGACACTGCACGTCTTACTGTGACTTTACTCACATTCCATTGTCTGTAGTTAAGCATCTGATTTAACTTAGGATATGTCTGGATAGCAATGAGCAGTTTGTCTGTTTTGTATTCAGAATCTGGATGTAACTTATAATACTCGCATGCCCTGCTAGATAAGCTAGGTTGCTAGGCAGATAACTACATTTAAAATGAAAGTAACATAAAAATGAAGCAAGCCTAATAATTGATAGCCATGCTACTGATGCATGGTTGCACCAAGAAACATACTGTTCCTGCTAGATTAGGTGTGGGTAACACAGTGGAGCATAACAATTAGCAAAGGAACCTTGGTTCTCTGACTCAGGGAGATAGAGACAATAGTTTGCGTAATGACTTCACACAAAACAAATCTTGTCACTCTTCATTAGGGTGTCACTCAGCATAGCATCTCAGTAGAGGAACACAGAGAGTCTCACCTTAGAGCTCAGAGTGTTATTTTGCCTAAAACATGATTAATTGAGTGATTGATTGATTGATTGAATGAGCAGACCCTTGACTTATTGATTGAATGAGCCATGGAGGCTCCAGATAAAAACACCAAGAAACAGTTAAGACCCAATGGAGAGCAGCCAGCCTCAGCTCATCCAAGATCCAACCACAGAAGTCAATCTATCTAAGGAAAGTCAGGGGTGGGGGGTGGTGGTGGTGGGGGGGGGGGGGGTGATGTATAATTCCAGTAAGTGGTGCCAAGGAGAAGCTTCTTACATTGTACCCCATCATCTGCGTTGACTCCCCAGACTGGGAAATCACTGGTTCCACTGTTAGGACTGGCCCCCTCTTCCTGGTGGCTTCACCATCTGCCGGGGGTTGGGCGGGTGACCGCGGGCCCAGCCTGAGGCTCTTACATCATCAGAGGGCCACACAGAGGACAGGGCGGGCATGTGTTACTGTCTGGCTTTTCTCCGTGACCCGGCACCGTGTAAAATCCTTAAGACAAATCCACAAATCAAAGAAAAAAGCAAATCACTGACTTCAGCACACTAATTACCAGTAAATCACACAGGGGTCACTAATTAGGCAGACAGAGATGCAGAGAGCAGCCACCATATGGCACAAGAATGGCCACAAGGACAGAGTCTGCACTGCTCTTTCAATCTTACGGCTAATTGTTTTTCTACCCCCTACCCCCCGTGCCCCCCGCCCCCCCGACCACTCACAGGCCTTGTTAACTAAGAAGAATAAGTTTTGTTGCAGTCTAAGCTGCTAAGCCGGTTTGTAATGGTTGACATTTTTACAGCATGTATCTGGTGCCTTGCATATGTCCTGTTGACTGACATGAAGAAAACGGGAGGTGAATGGCACCTGAGGCTACAGGACAAAAACTCTTTGCCCTGCTACTATACAAGCAGGGGAAAGACAAACTCTCCATATAAAATCTGCAAGGGAGATATTATTATCCCTTATACAAGACAACTTACAAGCTCATATCTGTTTTTTTCACGTTATATTAAATATGTTGTCCAACCAACAAAGCAAGTTTTACAGTTTTGACCAGCTATGTAATCCACCAGGGGTATAATCCAGCAGTTTTTGTGAGGTAAAAAAACTCACAAGAGTTACGAAAGATATGAAACAGATATGACATTTGACTACTTAATTTGAAAGTGAAATACAAAATGAGCTAAGCATGAAAAAAGCAAGCAGGAAAAAAAACAAAACTTTTGAGCAAAATTCCTGCCTTTTTGCCACTTTGCCAAGGTATTTATATATTTGACTTTTATTATAATGTTATAATAGTATTTTATAAAATAATTCAAGAATGTTTTTGCTTATTTAAATTACTGTACCTGTGCAATGACTGAATTTGCATTTGGTGAGCACCAAGTAGCAGAGAACATACTTAAAATAAGCTCATCAGTATATTACATTACATTACATCATTTAGCACATGCTCTTACCCAGATCGACTTCCAAATAAGTGCATCACTATGCCAAGAGTAGTTATTGAGAAGTCTTACAAGAGGTCAGTAACATACTGAGTTTGGTGCTATCACCCATAAGAATGTGATTAATTTGTCAAAAGTGGTGGCATTGCCTTAACATTAAATCATTCCATTTCAACATTATGTTAGATTGACTGTTTTTTTTTTACTTTAAACCACTTATTTTTGCTGGGAGTAATTCATAATTTTGTAATAATTAATTTCCTTCGATGTGCATGGCAAAGCTACCATGTTAAGTGTGTAACAGACTTTAGGGGAGCATGTGACTCAGAAGGTGCTGCAGAAAGTGACATCACCCTCTTGATTCAGTTTGTGAGTGTAATTGGTTCCCTTGGCTAGGAACCTGGATCTTCAGCTGAGCTAACTATGGTGTATAGACGATGAAGGCTGAGATCTGAAATTAAAAATCGCCCTTGCACCGGCAAACCTGGCAGACAGAGTCAAGTATTAATGAAACACCCACTAGGAGTATAGGAGTCTTGATCCTTATTTTCACTGGCATGTGTGCCCATGGTGCAAAACAATCAAGACCAAATACAGAATACTTACCAATAAAGCTGAGCTCTCTGCCTCCCCTATTTGTTGATAAATAGCTGCCACTGAAATCAGTTGAATGTAATTACCTTTCACTTGGTTGGAAACCGCACAGCAGACACATAATTCTAAAGGATTGTTTGCATCTATTATCCCATCTCCTTTCATCAGATAGTAAACTTTCAAAAGAGATTAGCAAGTATTAGTATGATTGTTAATATTTATACTCATTTATGTATCTGTGGTTATTAATTTTAATTTATGACACAAATTTATATTATTATTTATAATAATTTGAATCAGTGCCACTGCACTGGGGGTGGGAGTGTAACATAGTGGTAACGAGCAAGGCTCACAGCCAAAAGGTTGCTGGTTCAATTCCCTGCTAGGGCACTGCTGTTGTACCCTTGGGCAATTTAGTTAATCCAGAATTGCCTCAATGAATTCCCAGCTGTACAAATGGGTAACATGTAAAAACTGTAAATTATACAAGTTTCTCTGGATTAAAGCATCTGCTAAATGACAATAATGTAATGTAATATAAAGTGGGAACCAAATCTAAATGGGTGTATTATTTTAAGAAAAAAAAAAACATATAGCATATTATTTTTACTCTATTACATCTACAACTAGAAAGATGGAAATCTATGATGTCATTCAGTGTAAAATCAATTGTCTTGACTGGCTGGATTTTCCTAATAGCCTACTGTATGTAGAGCAAAGGCAACTCTGCACAGCATGTTATCTCTATGATGAATGTTTATTGAGATAGATATTTTTAAAAATGCATACCAAATTATACCATTGTAGCTGTGAATTTTACATAGATTTTCATCCATCTATATTGAGCTGTATTGGGATTTTGAAAACCTATAATTTTGACCTAAAATTTTGACCCATATTTTTGAAAGAATTTTGAAAGAAAAGGTTTATACAATTTATACAAAAGTCTTCTACACAGGTATTTTTGTTGAATTGTTGACCTAATAACCCACAAAAAGTATAAAAGAAGGTTCTGTTCAGAAGGGAATACAACATTTTTTTAGAACTGAGGGTCAAGGCTGCTGATTACCTCATAGTGGTATCAGGACCACACAGATTAAGTATATAATTGATTATTACATTCAGAGATTCAGAGATTCATGAACAATCCTCTGGAAACTTGCTTCCTGTGAATATCCACACAATCAGCGCGGGATGCATTCTGCCTCTACAGGTTTTTCCATTATTGCATACAAAATGCTGACAGTAAATAAAAAAAACAGATAAAAAGGGATAAATACACATACAGAGGCATAGCAAAGCAAACAAAAAAAAATGGGACAATCACAAACCACAGATGTCATGGCTGATGTCATACAGTACTGAGCCAAGCCGGGGAAATGCTTCAGAGTCTGAATGTGCAAGCTCGGCCATTTTGTGCTGAGCAGTCTGTCTAGATTAAGATCACCCACAGAGTCTGGTGAACTGCGCAAGGGATTAACAAATGATGAAACCGTAAGAAATCGGTGGCGAGGGGGAGACGGATGACTACCTGTTCCCCTCAAAACAAAATGATCCAGAGACCTGGATACACAGGTTGACACATGAGTAAGCTAAACACACAAACCATCTAAAAATACTCTGACAAATTATGTATAGATGCATACTTATCCCTTCTTATCTTTGGCATGTATTATTAGTCAGACAGTGCTTTTTTCACACTAAGGGCTATCAAACGGTCTGCCGAAAATGTGTCCTCACTCATAGTGACCTCAAATCATCCCATCATGACAAGCTAGCTGTTCAATATTGCATATAACCTCACACACTCACCACCACCACCCCCCAACACACACACACACACACACACACACACACACACTCACTAATGAGAAATGGACAAAATTAATCCCCACCAAAAAGTACATCCATTTAAAATTCTATTATTCTCCCGCTTGCGCCTTCCCGCCCCCTCTGCCTCTGAACAGAGTGATCTGGGTGCAGTCAGAAAGGGAGGCCAATGGCGGTTAATGGGCAGCTGGGCACCTTGGCAAACAGAGAACATCATTATGAATGGAGGGCAATCACACAGATCAAATTTACAAGAGGGGGAAATTAAGCTGAAATTCAGAGGCACATGGAAAAGTAAAAAAAAAAAAAAAAGAGGGCAACTGGGGACCATTGAGGGCCCGGCAAAACGTGATGGTGAGCGGCTCCTGTGGTCTTTTAAAACACAGACAAGGCACACACAGGGGGCTGCTGACTGATCTGTGCCTTCAGACAAGAGACAGAGAGAAAGAGAGGGAGAACGAGAGAGAGGGAGAAACAGAGAGAGAGAGAGAGAGAGACCGGTGTAATGTTACAGCACTACTACCTCAGAGCCGGCCCCCTGTGCTGTGCTCCATTCTTCTTACTGCCCCCCCAACTAACCACCCCCCCCCCCCCCACCGACTCCCACACCCCCCCCGCCCCATTTTTTTTGCACTTGTTGAAGATTGGCCACCTTTTTAATTCTTCGCAGTGTGACTGATTGATCCACCTCTAGATGGACAGTAAAGATTAAGAGGATGACAAATAGACATGTGCTTACACAGCGCTTGGAGCTAATCCCCCCGGTTCCCTTTAGAAGCTCCGGGAGAGAGAGGGACACTCAGACGCAGCTCAACGTGGCCAAGTGGAAGGTGCAGACCTCGTCACCCCTCCGACTAGCTTCACCCTACAGCGGCACAACTCTGGGGCTCACAGCACCTCTGTCACCAGAGCAAGACGAGACAGCGCGGGCACACAGAGTCCATTAATTCCCACAAAGGTTGGGTGGGACAGAGGAAGCAACTGAACCACAGGGAGGCTGCCAACAACTAGTCATCTGGCCGGTCTGTATCAGGAGTACGGACAGAGTCCCGCGTGGCTGTGATCACGAGAAGGGACCATCTCAACTTCAGAGCTCTCCTCCAATCTGGTGGGAACGATCTCTACGGCACTCAGCTGCTGTGAGTTGCGAGACTCTTGCCCTTGGGTGCCTGACTCCCAAAGCTCCCCTGCAAAGGAAAAAAACCTGTTCACAGAGGCAGACAGTTGGGAATCTAACTCCAGGCTTTGAGAAGAGAAACACCTTCGCAGCTGTGAGAGAGAGGAAGGAAGGTTCGAAAAAATTGCTTTTCTCAACCATCCACCATCGTCTCTACCACTTCCCTGCAGGCCAGATCCTCTCCTCCCGTCCCAATGATGGAGGATCATCTCTCCAAGATCTCGAGACTGCCCTCCTCCTCCTCCCCTGGCGAGTCCTCGGTGGGCAGCGGTTCGGACGACAGCCGAGGAGGTAAGCCAAATGCAGCCGCTGCCATGAGCCGGCAACAAGTGCCTCAAGAGTGACCCCTCATCACAGCAGCCAGGAGAACCTGGACTTTAATATGAAGGGAGCATTTTCATAATTTGGCTTAGCTGTTAGCATTGGAACCAATTATTTAGATTGTTTTGGCATGTTAATTCAATAGGATTCGAAATTTGAAATAGCATTAAAAGTAAATAATTTTATAAGTTCTGAAATATGAACGTAACAGCTTAATTAATTACTAATTGTTTTTAAAATGAAGGCCTAATAATAAAATGAAACTACAAAGTAGTGTATTAATATTGTATTAATTGTATTAGTGTATTAAATTTGTATGTACAGTATATAATGGTTCTAAAATAGATAAAAATGAGAAAACGGTAAAAATGACTAGAAAAAAGAACAGTAAAAATGACTTTAATGCTAACACAAACTTTTATTGAAAAATGTCACAACTAAAAACAACTATTCAATACAGAGTATAAATTTTATAATGACTGTATGAGATAGTGTTACACCGCATAGTATCAGCCTAATATAGAAATCCCCATGTTTATAGGAAAAAATTTGATTTTGATTTGTCTTCTTTGACACAACAGCAATCGATTTTGAGTTTCTGTCAAGCGCGCACCCTTTTTGTTTACAACTCAGTGATAATTCATCCGTATTGACAAGCGCTTTTATATCTATTTACACCTGCCTGGAGATGGACTCTGGAAGTGAAATGCGGATGTCTGGAGCGTTCCACACTGGCCGCGCTGTAGCCAGGGTATCAGGCAAGCTCACAGCACAGTGTCTCTCGCTCTGTGTTTTCTCCAGCAAAGAGCCCCCCTCCGGGAAAAGCCCTGAGCCCCGCCCTGCTGTGCAAAGTTTGCGGCGACACCAGCAGCGGGAAACACTACGGCATCTACGCCTGCAACGGCTGCAGCGGCTTCTTCAAGCGCAGCGTCAGGAGGAGGCTCATCTACAGGTGAGCCCGCGGCCTCGCCTGAACTCACCTGCTTTCCCTTTGCCCCGGTGCAGTGTGATCGTCTCAGCTGTAGCACTGACCCTATCCCTATCCTAGTCTAACCAAGTTGGCAGCGTAGCATAGTGGTAAGGAACAAGGCTTGTAAGCCAAAGGTTGATGGTTCCCTGCTGGGGCACTGCTGCTGTACCCTTGAGAAAGGTACTTAACCAAGAATTGCCTCAGTAAATATCAGGCTGTATAAATGGATTATATGTAAAACTGTGACCTGTGTAAGTTGCTCTGGATAAGAGCATCTGGCAAAATACAGTACTGCACAGCGTTGGTGGTATAGTGGTGAGCATAGCTGTCTTCCAAGCAATTGACCCAGGTTTGATTCCTGGCCAACGCAAATGTTTCAGTTCTTACATGGGGTGGCAATGTAGCATAGTGGTTAAGAGTAAATATCCAGCTGTGTAAATGGATAACATGTAAAAACTGTAAACTATATAAGTTTCTTTGGATAAGACTATGTACTAAATGACAATAATGTAATGAAATGTAAAGCCTCCTCTCTGTTTTGCATTTCTTTTGAATTTCTCTGAGCTCAGACTTTCCAAACTTGCCTGCCCCTGGTCAACATCTGACCGTATTTCCTTCATCCTTTGTAGGTGCCAGGCCGGTACGGGCATGTGCCCTGTGGACAAGGCCCATCGCAACCAATGCCAGGCCTGCCGACTGAAGAAGTGCCTTCAGGCTGGCATGAACAAAGATGGTGAGTGAGTGTCACACCTCGGTGGAGCTGCAGTCCAGTGGACAAGAACAAATAGACAGCTACACGAGCCAACTGCCAGGAATGTGACAGACCCGGGGAGAGAGAATATTTTAGAAATCTTTTTATATACCAAATGCTGTGGGTTTATTTGTGTAAATAAAACAATCAGCATGCGATTAAAAGTTACAAAACTGGAATGATTTGGGTCCGTAACTCAGGAGAGAATCGCGGGGCTAAAACAGAGACAAACACGCTAACAGGGACAAAAGTTGGAGAACGGGCAAAATGCTGGGGGCGCAGTGATGCTGGCTCAGTGACAGGTTTCTGACTTTCCCTCTCTCTCCCCCTCTCTGTCCCTCTCCCTCCCTCTCCCTCTCTCTCCCTGTCTCTCTCCCTCTCCCTCTCTCTCTCTCTGTCTCTCTCTCTCTCCCTCCCTCCCTCCCTCTCTCTCTCTCTCTCTCTCTCTCTCTCTCTCTCTCCCTCTCTCTCTCTCTCCCTCCCTCCCTCTCCCTCTCTCCCTCTCCCTCTCTCTCTCTCTCCCTCTCTCTCTCTCCCTCTCTCTCTCTCTCCCTCCCTCCCTCTCCCTCTCTCTCTCTATCTCCCTCCCTCTCTCTCTCTCTCCCTCCCTCCCTCCCTCTCTCTCCCTCTCTCTCTCTCCCTCCCTCACTCTCCCTCTCTCTCTCTCTCTCTCCCTCTCTCTCTCTCCCTCTCCCCCCCCCCTCTCTCTCTCTCTCCCTCTGTCTCTCTCTCTCTCTCTCTCTCACAGCGGTGCAGAACGAGCGACAGCCCCGCAGCACGGCGCAGGTGCGCCTGGACAGCATGGACATGGACACCGAGAAGGAGCACCTGGCCACCACGAGGGAGCCCACCTCCTCCTCGTCCTCCTCTTCCTCCTCCTCCACCTGCTCGGTCATCACCCGGCCCCACATCACCTCCACCATCACCTCCTCTGCCCCTCTGCAGCGCTGCTCCAGCCCCCAGAACAACCACCGCTTCATGGCCAGCCTGATGACGGCAGAGACCTGCGCCAAGCTGGAGCCTGAGGATGGTGAGTCCTGGGTGCAGACTGAATGTGTGTGTGTGTGTGTGTGTGTGTGTTTCAATAACATTGCCATGCAATGCAGTTGATGTAGCTACAGCATTAGTAAATTGATGTGTCCTCTCCACATACTCATTCCCATCGCTATTACATTACTTTACATTGAGTTATTGTCATTTAGCAGACACTCTTATCCAGAGCAACTTACATAGCTTACAATTTTTTTACATGTTACTCAGTTATACAGCTGGTTATTTGCTGAGCCAATTCTGGGTTAACTACCTTGCCCAAGGGTACAGCAGCAGTGCTCTAGCAGAGAATTGAACCGGCAACCTTTCAGTTACTAGTCCTGCTCCTTACCACTATGCTACACTGCTGCCCTGTTCACTGTACCAATGCGTCATCACATGTTTGATCTCTCTTGGTATCATCCTGGCCCTTTATCTAAATCTCTCCCCCTCTCTCTCTCTCTCCCCTCTGCGCTTCAGTTGATGAGAATATTGATGTGACAAGTAACGAACCGGAGAGGCCGTCCTCGGAGTACCACATGTCACTCTACCCTTCCAGCAGCCCGGAGAACGTGTACGAGACCTCTGCCCGCCTGCTCTTCATGTCCGTCAAGTGGGCCAAGAACCTGCCTGTCTTCTCCAACCTCCCCTTCAGAGACCAGGTAAGACACAAGATCTGATCTCTCTAAGCTGATCTGAAAGAGTCACTGCATAGAACTCTGGGTGTGTGAGACTATCTACCTACAAGCGTTTGTATGGCTCACTGTAGCACTTTACAACACAACCAATGTTGGACACCCTCAGCAAGGACTATTATTGCAATTCCATTCATGTCATGTAACATTCCTTAAGTATGTGTTTTAGAAATGGCGAGGATGTAAAAGGCACATGCTTTTGAACCATAGGATACCATGTGTGGTGAGAGATCCTGGTGGGGAGTGTGGTGGGACAGTGCTGGGAGAGTGTGGTTTGAGTGTGGTGGGACAGTCCTCATGGAGATCCCTCTCTGCTTTCCCCCAGGTGATCCTGTTGGAAGAGGCCTGGAGCGAGCTTTTCCTGCTCTGCGCCATTCAGTGGTCTCTCCCCCTGGACAGCTGTCCCCTGCTCTCCCTGCCTGACCTCTCCCCAACCCTGCAAGGAAAGACCAGCTTCTCCAGTGTGGACCTGCGGGTGCTGCAGGAGATCTTCAGCCGATTCAAGGCCCTCACCGTGGACCCCACTGAGTTCGCCTGTCTCAAGGCCATTGTCCTCTTCAAACCAGGTGGGCCTTCCAATCAAATCACATTACATTACATCATTGGCATTTGGCAGATGCTCTTATCTAGAGCGACTTACATAGGTTACAATTTTTACATGTTATCCAAAGTGACAGCTGGATATTTACTGAGGCAATTCCGGTTTAAACGTAACTTGCCCAAGGGTACGGCCCCAGCGGGCACAGGACTGTTCTCATGGGATGACTGTCTGTGATGTGACAACCAGTTTTCTGTAAACGGGAAAGTGTGACTGAGCTGTCCCTTTCTCATTTTCATTTCTCTCTTGATGGAGCAGAGACCCGAGGTCTGAAAGACCCAGAGCAGGTGGAGAACCTGCAGGACCAGTCTCAGGTGATGCTGGGCCAGCACATCCGAGCTCACTACTCCAGCCAGCCTGCCAGGTGAGTGCCCTCTACCTGCCTCACCCTCACCATACTGCAGCTTTCAGAGCAAACAATCAATATTTACACCTTTATTAATTTAGCAGACGCTTTTATCTAAAGCGACGTACAAAAAGTGCATACAGTAGGCAAACAACAGGCACAAGATGTGTACAGGTCATACAATGCAGATAGTGTTGAAGCTGAGCACAAGGTCAGTGTAGCGAGACTGTTTATATTTCGAGCGGCCACTCTGGTTCTATCTCTCCATCCTCCTACATGTGGTGACATTGTGTGTCTAATTGAATGTTCTCCGGTTAGGTACGGTAAGCTCCTGCTGTTGCTGCCCTCTCTTCGGTTTGTGGGCTCAGAGCGGATCGAGCTTCTCTTCTTCCACCGGACCATTGGGAACACACCCATGGAGAAGCTGCTGTGTGACATGTTCAAGAACTAGCCCGGCCCCCAAACCCTGGCGTAGAGTGGCCCAAGTGAGCCACCGTCCGCCCAGGGGCCTGAGAGACTTAGAGAAGCAGAGAGAAAAAGAGATGCTTTTGCTTTGTGTCAGAGATTCCACATGCTGCATATTTGTAAAAAGGCTCTCCTAAAGTACAAGTGCTCCACTTGGCACACAAACTGTGCCGAAATGAACAAATCCGAAGTTAACACTAAAGCAGCCTATTTGAAAAGTGGACCCTGCACACTGTTGCATCTGAGGGAAAAACAAACCCCTCGTTAGACAAATGCTCTGTGGAGTTCTTAATTAAATCCTTGCGCAGTGACGGCTCTTGCATTCCCCTCTGAAACAGGCAACTTAAATGCTTTACTGTTCTTAAACTGGACAAGACATGCGCATAGAAGCAGCTCTCATTCCTCTAGAAAATAATGTTTTCATAAGCGTGTTTATTGTTTTGTTCCCTCCGTTTTATCCTCTACATCCCTTTTCCCCCCAGATTTAGTTGTACTTCACCGTTGTATTTTGTTCTATTCAGTATTATTTTTATATCATACATTTGTGCGTCTTTGTTTTGTTGCAATGTCAGATGCATTTCAGGAGAACACAATAATGCATGTTGTTTAAATGACTTGATACATCAAAACACATATCTGCCTTTTCAGCTCCTTTGTGTGGCTACAACATGTAAGCCACCCAACGTGCTGCTTTATCTCAGTATAGCAGTAAAGGTAACATGCAGAGTTACATAGTGTACTAACAGGACCTTCAGATACAACTATGTATAATATAAAATGGAAAAAAAACTCAGAAAGGAAAAATTTGTACAGTTATGATCAAGTCCACAAATGTTTAAAGCAGTGCACGTCTTTTATAATGCAAAAAAACAGGGAAAGACATTGATGAGTGCATAAAATTCAGGTATTCTTGATTTCCTTTGTAAACCATCTGTGTTTCAGACTCTGTCTTGTGTAAATATCAATAAATATTATTCTCTTTAAAGGTTCAGACTTTTTGTTTTCTCTTGTCGAAAAGCAACATGATTTTTTCAACATGTCAAGCCAATTTTATTTGATCATCAGACTACCTGTTGATAAATAGTGTATGTGTAGTGTATGTGCTGTAGTGTATAAGTCCAGCTGGATAAACGGGTCACAAAATCGGTTAGATGCTTCTAGTTGTGTTGCCTTTCCAGCAAATAATTCTGCTAAAGCATGCGGTATGTCCCAGTATACCGAGTGGCAGCTATTCAACGGAACACATACCGCCGCCCAACAGATGGCGCACTTAATTTATAGAACCACTTTTTCAGTTCGACCCCGTGACATTACAGAATAAACACGGAAGTAGCCATCGTACCGTCAAATTGGTTAACCGTTTTCAGCTCATATGAATTTTTAAAGTTTTTTATGTTATTATTTAAAAAATAAATCTGCGGAGGACAATTTCGCAAAGGGCAGTTTTAAAAGGCTATATATCTATCCATGTCGACGCTACAAGTTATTATGGCACGACTGTGGGATAGTGTGCAAGTTTTAACTAGCTAGTTTGCTGCAAAACAAGATTTTGACCAGCACAAATCGCCTGAACAGTAGTTACGACAATGTTCGGGAAACAATCGGGATATCAATACCAGTCTCTTCCGCAGAGAGACTCAACACCTGGCCTCTTCACCTCTACCGAGAGCTTTGTACAGACACAGTTTAGACATCAGGGGCATTCGTTCGACTATGTCCCCAGAGTCACGGACAACGATTTCACAGGTATGTGCAAAATAGTTGTGTGTTGTGGCGCCCTGCGAATAACAGATAGCTAGCTTGATAACTAGTAATGTACGACATGCAATTTAAGTCGCACGCAGTCCGGTCGTTCGTTATTAGTGTCTTTTGAAAATTTAAACTACTACAAGTCAGAGCTGGGAAGTGTCGTAGCTGAGCACTGCGTCTGTTCTTTCCATAGACAGATCTCAAGGATGGTTGTCCTGGATTTGCAACTTGATCGTCACTTTCCTCGTGTTTACATGCACCTTAATAACATTCCCCGTTTCCGGCTGGTTCGTACTGAAAGTGAGTAGACTTGGGAGTCCCTGGGGATCTTGAATGAACTTAACACCGCCGCTCTGAGGCAGATACTGAACTGCACACACTTTTACATTTGTTAATTTGCCAGAAACTGTAACAGAACCTACATTAGTGCATTTAATAAGGCTACATGAACGATACTATGGATTCATAAGACATCAGTGCCCCAGGAGCATGCTTTGAATGCTTCGAAATGTAACACGTCAAGTACTAAAATGTAATTGTTAACCCTTCACCGCGTGTAATAAGTGGTTATAATATGCTCACGTGTTAGAAACTGATGTTGGCTATGGGTCCTCTTGTCCAGATGGTGCCCAATTACCAGAGGATAGTTGTGTTTCGACTGGGCCGAGTCCGTCCCCCGAAAGGACCCGGTGTAGTTCTGATTCTGCCCCTGATTGATCAGTGGCAGAGAGTGGACTTGCGGACAAGGGCTTTCAACATCCCACCCTGCAAGGTACGGCACAACACAGCCTGTGATGTTCTCTCACTGGAACTGTGTAACATAACTTCTGTTAGTTCATCTGCTCTACACCAGCAGTGTTGCTAACCACTATGATGTTACCATTCATAACTACTGTAAAAGACAACTAAAATGACAATAAAGTCTATTCTGGTTCTCTTGATTCTGATTCTGAAATGTGATTGCCCAAGACTGCTTTATTTCCATGTGATTGAACTACTGGCGCACATGGATCTGGGAGCAGAGAAAGGGAGTTGTTTTCTCTGTTGATTTGTCAGGGGAAGGGCAGCAAAAGGCATGCTGTGGGTTCTGCCTACTGTGTTACATGACATGATTGGCATATAGCAGAGGCTCTCATCCATAGTGGCTTATATACAGTAGAATCCTTTTTTTTAAATATGTTATCCATTTATACAGCTGGATATTTATTGAGGTAATTTTGGGTTAAGTACCTTGTCCAAGGGTACAACAGCAGTGCTCCAGTGGGGGATTGAACCAATTATCTTTCGGTTGTGAGTCCTTCTCCTTAACCTGTATGCCACCCTGCCATCCCATATGTGGACACCGCTGTAGCTGGACTTTCACCATTCTCCTCCTCCCTCACCTTGTGTCAGGTGACCACTAAGGACGGTGGGCTGGTGTCAGTGGGGGCTGATATCCAGTTCCGTATCTGGAGCCCGGTGATGTCTGTGGTGGCGGTGCAGGACCTAAACACCTCCACCCGGCTCACAGCACAGAACGCCATGACCTACAGCCTGGGCAAAAAGACTGTGAAAGAGATCCAGACTGAGAAGGTCAAACTGGGCGAACATCTTGGAGTAAGCTTGTTGGTCTTCTTTACTCTCTTTACTCTGACACGTAAAGCATATATGCACACACTTCACAGAAAGTTAAAAGAAAATTCAATGACTCCTGGAGTTTAAAGGAAATTTTACTTTTAAAAAACTGTTTTCAGGCTTGTTTCATGAAGGAAGAAAGAAATGAATACCCATTATTATATCACAGGAATGCAGCTGGCCTCTGTTCTCTGGAACAAAATAATGTTTGCCTTATAACATGCATGTTCTTCATCAATGAGTGATTTTTGCTGGGTTTAAAAAACTACAGTCACTTTCCAGTGTGGCAAGTGATGTCTTCTGCACTGACCATGCTGTTGCCACAAGGCCTTTTTTCCATGCAATCACCCAGCTTGTTGTGATTCATACTCTGCCAGGGTAAGAATCCATTATTAGACTTGCAGGTCACCCCCACAGATGGACCCCAAAGATACAAACCCCATGCAGTTCTGTTATGAAAACAATTTTGGCTATAATAAACGAGTTTTCACAGATGAACACTGGCGCCCTTCACATAACAAATGTGACCTTCTAGCTGTTATCATTTAATCATGTCCCCCTCCCTTCATTGCAGACAGACATCAACGAGATGACTCGACCATGGGGGCTGGAGGTGGACCGTGTGGAGCTGACTGTTGAGTCTGTGTTGAAGGGCCCTGATGAGTCCCTCACTGGCCCCGTCATCCTGCCGCCCTCGGTGCCTGGGCTGGAGGGGATAACTGGCCCCATTCAGCAGCTGGCCATGCACTTCCTCGCAAACAGCGGACCCTCCCAGCCCCCTGCGGGCCACACGCACGTGTCCTCGGGGGATACGGTGAGCTTCGTGGATGAGCAGGGCCCCCGGGCCCCCACGGCGGAGAGGAAGATGAACGTGGAGGAGCTGCTGCGTGCTGTGGAGCTCTTCCTCTCTGAGCAACTGGTGAGCCAGGTGGGGGCCTGCTTCCAGTTCCACATCAGCCTCCACGATGGCCAGATCAAGAGCTACTATGTGGATCTGAGCAAAGGTGAGTTTGAGTCCCAGACAGGATGAATACATGAACAGGTCTGAAAGCACTCCCCAGTGCTTCATTTTCAGATTTTATTATTCCACAATTACTCGTATGAACAAATCTGAAGATAACGCTCTGTATTCCAAGTAATTGTCAAATTTACCTCCAAAATTGTGACTGTTGATTTTCGCTACATTTCCTGATCCCATTATTTCAATAAATAGTATACACAGAAGCCTGAGTTATTTTGTGACAGCTACCGTGGACATATATATATCATATGTAATAAAAAAAAATCACTGTAACCATGGGCATATGTGCATCATATATAACAAAACATCACTAATTATATTAAAGTGCATTATTCTATTTGACACCCAATTTTACCCATAAGTTGAATGACTGTGAAATATCTGATGTGAGCCTGACTGAGTTTCTGAGTAAAAGCAGGGCTCTTCCTAGCAGTAACAGGCACGCTTATCTCTGGCCTTGTGGTGCAGGTAGAGGGGCGGTGGGAGTGGGGACGCTGGCAGGAGTGCCAGACGTCGCCCTGCAGATGAGTGAAGAGGACCTGCTGGCTTTATTCGAGGGAAAACTGCGCCCCTACGCAGCCTACACCAGTGGAAGACTGAAGGTCCAAGGTGACCTGCGGACAGCCATGAAGCTGGAGGAGCTGATCAAGCTCATGAGGCAGCAGTGAGGCCTTGACCCACAAACTGGCGTGAACCGGAACAGACCGGAACAGACCGTGACAAACCGGAACGCCTGCAGCAATCTTGTCTTCCTCGACTATGGGATTTCTGTGTGGCTTTGCGTTGTGAAGGGCAGTTTTGGCAGGCCCTCAGGACCAATCCCACAGAAGAGATCACTCATTTCCTGTGTTTTCATGCCCACAGACAGCAAGGAACATGTTATTTACACAACAGCTTCTTGAGAAAGCTTCTGAAACCACATAATATGTTATATTATTTCAGGTTGACAGTTATTTCATTTTATGTTTATGAATGATTTTGTTCCATTTTGTGTGTAATAATTTATTCTTATGGTGTGCTTGTGGTGAAGACAAGCAGCTGTGTCTATTTCAGCATAAACCACGTTCTTTGGTTTTCTCAAATTTAGCCTGCCTCATGTTGAGACACAAATTTAAAATATTTTTCAAAATATATTTAAAAAGTATTTCAAAAATATATTTTAAGAATATTGACTCTGTTCTCAAAATGGTTGAGTTTATAGCTTACAGATTAAAACGGTTTGTTATTGTTAGCACTCTTAGTAAAGGACTGCATTGTTTTAATTTTGTTCAAATAAAGCTAGAGAATCGGATTTGGTGGTCATTTTTATCTTTTTCCCAGTCATTCGATGAATGAAATTCCTGACGTTGTGACATCATTAGTGTTTATCTGAGGCCATCTCTGAGCAGCTCACCGTAGATGCTCACTCAGAGTTGTAACCTGATCAGCAGTGGTCACACCTCGGAAAGTAAGATGGGCCTATATTGGGGAGATGGGGATTGTACTTTTATGAGCATTTGAACCCCTCAGAGAAAAATAGAAGGACAAGTCTTTTATCATTCTGATTCAGGTGGAGACGAAATGGATAAGTTTGTACAAAGACATTCTAAACTTCAATTTTTCTACAGTATTTTTGGAGCAGAGATGCTGTTGGATTTACAGAAGCTCCTTACATATGGTTAGACCGCTGTTCACGGGGTTCGCAAAAGCTGTTTAGAGTGTTTGAAGTGCTTGAAATTGATGCCCAGAAATCGAATACTTAAAAAATACCCTTTTCATTAAATGCTTGAATAGGCCCTTTAAAGTAAAATGATCTAGTCTGTGAAATTGTCATTTTACAAAGAATTGCAATTTTTCAGCAATTTTCAACTATTTTTATAGACAAAGAAAGAACATCGTTCTGTGGGGGATTTGAATCATACTTGATTGAGTGTTGTGAATAAAGAAGATTGTACACCTATTTCAAGTTTGAATTGCATTTTTGTGCTAGTTGAAGGCTGAGAATTAGAATATTTGATACTGTGCAGCAGAAAAAGGAATACCAAGAAAACGGTATGGTATTAGACCTATGTTTATATACATATACTGTGATGCTTTTAGAGAATAAACACACATTTTAATGACTTACATCAATGAAATTGTGGAAATAATGCTTGAAAAAGGACTTGAAAGTCCTTGAATTTAATTTTATCATGTTTGTATGAACCCTGTGTCCAAGGAGCAAACCTCAAGGTTAAATACATTAATTTAATTGTATTTTTGAAGACAAAGGATAAAGCATACACTGAGGATGTAGTTTTGTTTCTCAGCATATCTGTATACAATTGTAAGAATTCCAACTTGCAAGACAAAAAAGTGATTCTGGGAAAACAATGTTTTATTGCAAAGCAAAAGTAGTATAGCTCACAGTGTAGGCATACACTGGGTATATAAATATATTTATTATGTACATATCACACACACAGTTTACATTTTACTATTTAAATGATTTATAATTTATAATTTTAAATATTTTATACATTTTATTTAGTATCAGGATGAAAAGAGATGGAATGAACATGTAATAAAGAAGCTTTCAATGGTTGCTGAGGCATGCTTACTTAACTTCTTTCTCTTCTTATCTGTGACCTTCCAAAACACATTCACATTCCATGACAAATGTTACCAAATTATAGTGTAAATTATAACATATGACATAGTAATCCTGGAGTTTATTGATGATACAGCAACCCAAGATGACTTTAATTGCGTCATTTTGCCCCACTCATAAAGTCATGACAATGCCTGTTCAGGCTGTTGAAATACACTTTTGCAACTGTAGAGGGAGCACAAACACCACTCAACACACAAACTGAGTCGTGAGGGTTACCTGTAAGGTCTCCTCTAATCATAGAACTCAAGTGTAGTCTGAACTCTACCCAGCCATCTCTTTCAGATGTTATTTGTTTTTCAGCTTTTCTTTTTTTAAACTGATCTCTAAGATAACGATTTCCCATAATGCTATGAGTGGGCCTGGCTGTGGACAGCCTTGAAACCTGTGAGGGGGTGCTGAATATAAGGACTGAAGGACACTCAGTGGAGGACAGTCCCTGAGAAAGGAGTACTATGATTGGGCAGTGGCATGCCTGCTCGCGATCCATGGCCCCGTGCCAATCTCTCTGGGCTGTGTGCGGTGGCACGGCTGTACCAGCCCGACACCAGCACAGCGCCAGGCTGCCCTTGCTAAGACAGAGCACTTTCCCAGAGGGCAGCAGGACCATCAAGCCCTTCACCGAGATCCCTGGGCTCTGGAAGAATGGGTTGGCCAACCTCTACACCTTCTGGAAACTGGATGGGTTTAAAAACATTCATCGTATCATGCTCCACAACTTCAACACCTTTGGACCCATTTATCGGTAAGGCCATTTTCAACCAGCAAATACTCATATTTTGTTGTGTCCACATTTTGTTTCCCCTATTTATGATTCATCTTTTCCTCAGGGACCATATTTAAGGCAATGATTGAGTAAATCTAGAGTGCCATATAAACGTGTTACCTTTGGTTCTGAACTTGTGTGACTGGGTTTGCATTGCTTTTGTTTATCCTAAGATCCTGTAAACAGTCATTTTAAATAGGCTTCCCAGGGCTTTCACCATGAACATTTTTAGCTGTACCATGACCCTTAATGTTTAATTGCATCATAACCCCTCCTGTAATAAAGTAGATACAGAATGGAGTATCTAAACTGTCAAAACAATCTCCAGATAATGTCACTCATATCAGAACACACATCTGGGAGGAGGTAAAATTAAGCATTTCCTCAAATGAACGAAAAAAAAAAAAACAATGAAAATATCTCTGTTATCTGAACAATGCTGATAGTTTTGTCTTATATTGTCTCTCTTTATAGAGACATTTTTTCAGTTTAAGGGTTTGATCTACAAGTTTGAAACTACAGTTGTACTTTTCAGCAGGATACTTATCCTCTATTGCTATAGTAGAATATCAGGTTAGTGTAAGTTTCCCTGGCTTAGGACCTGGACTTTGCAAATGAATAAATTGGTTGCAAAAGTCCTCAGCAACAGAGTACTGACCTAATGTAATCTTGTCCCACACATGCAGAGAGAAAATCGGGTACTATGAAAGTGTGAACATCATCAAACCAGAAGACGCAGCCATACTGTTCAAAGCAGAGGGGCATTACCCCAAAAGACTGATGGTGGAGCCCTGGATGTCCTACAGAGAATACAGGAACCGCAAACGTGGTGTCCTACTCAAGTAATTGCCTTACTTAATTGATTGCTTCTTCTGATTTTTCTTTTAAAAATAGCTCAGTTCTGATGTTTTAGTGTTGTTTATTTGAATATCCCATCATCAAGGTCCTGTTCTTTATTGGGAAGAAACAGTGTAGACTTGTAGCTTTTAAATTGCCCGACAAATTTGACTAAAAATATTCTGACCGTCTGAACTTATATTTCACTCGACCATGAAGTTGGAGGAACCAATAAACCACGGTGTGCTTCACAGGGATGGAGAGGACTGGAAATCCAATCGGGTAATACTGAATAAGGAAGTGATTTCCCCAAAGGTACAGGAGAACTTTATTCCCCTGTTGGATGAGGTGAGCCAGGACTTTGTGGCACGAGTCCAGAAAAAGATTGAAATGAGTGGAAAGAACCAGTGGACCACTGACCTCTCCCATGAGCTCTTCAAATATGCACTGGAATGTAAGGCTTGACTCCAATGTTACTTGGTCTACAAGAATTCTCACTAAAGCCTGTTATTCATCCCTCTTCTTTAGTGTCTCACCTCCATTTCCCAGTGTTGCTATCTCCTCCAGCATCCCACACTTTCCTGGTGTCTAACATACCTTTCAAACCGATGGATGATTTTTGCAGTATTTAAAAAAATATATATCAGTGATGTCTCTGGCTCCACTGTCCTAACATACAGTTTTTCCCATTCATGCAGTAAGTCACCTTGGTTAGTATGATGTCACTCGGTGGCTCCTAACTTACAAGGTTAAAAATCCAACAATAGCCTAACAGACCAACACATGGACTTGGATGAAAATTGCATGTGGTGCACTGTTCTGATACGGAAAACCCAATACAGCACTCACAGCTATTACGAACAAATTATCATGACGCGTAAGCTGTACCTTGTGCTTCCCAGCGGTGGGCTCGGTGCTATACGGGGAACGCCTGGGGCTACTGCTGGATTATATTGACCCCGAGGCCCAGCACTTCATCGACTGCATCTCTAAGATGTTCAGGACCACCTCGCCCATGCTGTACATCCCTTCTGGCCTGCTACGCCGCCTGGGATCCAGGGTGTGGAAGGAGCATGTGGAGGCCTGGGATGGCATCTTCAACCAGGGTAGGACTAGTCCCAACAGGATTTGCTGAAATGCACATACTATGTACATGTTGAACTACATGTAGTTACGATGCAGTTGTCAATGATATCAGTTCAGGTGGGTCTAAGCGACAGCTGAAGAGGTGAAAAAAATTTTTAGTGTAAATATTTATTTCTGTCTGAAATATATCGTTTTAAAATTTTGAACCATATTTAATTTTAGTTGTAAGTTAGAATAGAATCTCGTGAATGTAGAAAAATGCCCCCCCCCCCCCCCCCCCCCCCATGTGACGTGTAATAAAAAGCTTCAGTTCAGGGGGAAAAAATCCCTGTTAAAATGTATTTTATGTTGCATTTGGCACCCCATACAACTAATCACTTTCCCTGTGGTTTATTTTCAAATTGTCATTGCTTTTTTCTTCAGAAACTTAGATTCCAAGTCCCAAGCACATAGCAATGCTTAGTGTCATTTGATTAAAAAAAAAATGACAACTCAGAGTGTGGTTGAGTATTTATGACCAGGGCCGCATTAAGCCTCCCCGGGGCCCCCTAGTGGCCGGGGCCCTGGGCTGCAGCCCATGTTGCCCAATAGGTTAAAGCGGCCCTATTTATGACACATTTAAAAGGATTGGCCATAGCCTTGACTGCCGGTGTAACTGATCCTTTGGCATCTAAACTCACTAATACTCCCTTACTCTGGGCCTGGCACCCTGTAGCTGACCGCTGTATCCAGAACATCTACAGACAGCTGAGTACACATGGTAGTGGGAAGAAGTACCCCGGGGTGCTGGCCAGCCTGCTGATGCTGGACAGGCTCTCCATCGAGGACATCAAGGCCAGCATCACTGAACTCATGGCCGGAGGGGTGGACACGGTAAACCACACCAACACACACACTCCCTCCTCCAATCATCACGGCAAATTCACACCAACACACACACTCCCTCCTCCAATCAATACGGCAAATTCACATGAACACACACTCACAGCACCACTGAACAGAGTAACTCACACCAACACTCAGTCTCTCATCCAACAGACACAGCAACTCAAGCCAGCACTCACTCTCTCCTCCGACAGACACAGCAACTCACACCAACACTCACTCTCTCCTGATGCGTCAAAGTGGTCTCCGTTATTGCTGTGGTTCTGTGTTGCAGACCTCCATCACCCTGCTATGGACCCTGTATGAGCTGGCCAGATACCCCGACCTGCAGGAGGAGCTGAGGTCTGAAATCGCCGCGGCACGGGCAGCTTCACAGGGAGACATGGCCCAGATGCTGAAGATGGTGCCTTTGCTCAAAGGAGCCCTGAAGGAAACACTGAGGTGCGAATAGACACAGAGCAGCAAACAATTAGTCACTGATCACACTGAGAGACACAAGGAATTCATCAGCAGTTACATTACAGTACATTACATTATTGCCATTTAGCAGACGTTCTTATCCAGAGCGACTTACAGTGTTACAGTGTGTTTTTGTGCAATGTTATCCATTCAAACAGCTGGATATTTACTTGTGGGTTAAGTACCTTGCCTAAGGGTACAGCAGCAGTGCCCCAGCAGGAAATCGAACCAGCAACCTTTCAGTTACGAGTCCAGTTCCTTAACCATTGTGCTACACTACCGCTACATTACACTACATCCACTACATTATTAGCAGTGCCATCTGCTGGGACTAATTGCACTACACAGCAGAAGTACACATTACAAGTTTTGAGGTCACAATGATTAATGTTGTGTATGACAAATGTCAAAGCAGGAGACCTCTAAGCAGTCATTTGTGGAAACTTAAAACAATTTGAAAATATGTTGATACTGAATAAATCTAGATAAGAGTAAAAATAAGTCAAAGTACAAGTCTTTTATTGTCATTTGCACAGATCACATAGGGTAACTGAGCATTGAAATACTTGAGGTAGGCTCTGCTAACATGTCACATTAAAGACTAGTGACGGCACGACATAGAAGGCACTGAGCACAAGGTAGTTTTTAAGTTATAAATACATTTGAATACACTAGTGCAAAAGGTTTAATTTAAGCTAAAAACTAACTGGATTAAAAAAAAACGAACAGTATGTGAATATCTATATACAAATATACAATTACGACAGACAATAGAAACAAAACAGTACAGAACGGACAGCAGTGTGCAGCATATACGTAAATACAGCAGCAGTGATACAGCATGTCTGTTCCCCTTACCATGCTGTGAGGGGTTTACTTGTCATTCCCTCGTTAATTTCATGCTCTTAATGAAGTGAGTATATGTGTCTCTCTGCTATAATGTCAGAGTTGCAAGTATGAAAATTCCCGCTTGAAACCTCTACAAGCCTTGAAACTTCCCCCTGCAGGCTACATCCTGTTGCTGTTAGTCTGCAAAGGTACATAACTGAAGAAATAGTGATCCAAAACTACCACATTCCAGCCGGGGTAAGAGCTTTTTATAAACTAAATAAATAAATAAATAAATAAATAAATAAAGTTGTCAGAGTTTATGTTTAATTCCATAAAAAAGTCATAAAGCTTTGATGGAATTATGTTATTTGTGAGGCTGATGCTGAGCTATGCCTACCGGTGTTCATCTTGCTGGCTTGAGTGCTCCACCCCTTAGTCTGACTCTGTGTCAATCTGGGCAGACCTTGGTCCAGTTGGGCCTGTACGCCATGGGCCGGGACTACCGCACCTTCCCCCGGCCGGAGCAGTACGAGCCCATGCGCTGGCAGCAGATGGACACCCGCCACTTCCGGAGCCTGGGGTTCGGGTTTGGCCCTCGGCAGTGCCTCGGCCGCAGGATCGCCGAGACGGAGATGCAGCTGTTCCTGATACATGTGAGTTCAAGCCCCACCTGCAGGCCTCACCCTCCTCCTGTGCTCACCTTACTCAGCTGCACTCCTCTGGTACTGGTGGAAATCACTCTAGCCCACATTTAATGCGACAGTTAAAAACTGTCACCTCCTCAAATGCTCCCAGAGGACAGGACATATGTACATTTACATTTATTCATTTGGCAGGCGCTTTTATCCAAAGCGACTTACAGTACAAGTGAAGTACAATATAACACAAGTGAAAAACCATACCGAGTCAACAATATTAGAAGCACTGCATGACAAAGTTCCAAAGGTTGGCCAGGCAAGGTACAAACTAGCAGGTAAAGCTAACGAGTGTGTCAAACCATTAGATTTTTCTTTTTTTTTTAATTCATTTTATTTTATAGTTTAGTAGGAGATAGTTTTAATCATGAGAAGTTCCTTTAGGGGGGAAGGAAGTGTTTCAGGTGCTCAGGTGAGAGCTCCCTCTGTATACAGTTCCCTCCCTCTGTAAAATGCCTGACTCACACGTTCACATGGCTTTATGTTTATAATATCTTTCTGTTCTTTCATTTGTCCAATGCAGATGCTGGAGAACTTCAGGTTCGAGAGGCAGAGACAGGTGGACGTGAGGAGCACCTTTGAGCTCATCCTTCTGCCTGAGAAGCCCATCATGCTGACCATAAAACCACTTTCGGACATGAAGTGACAGAACGCCACAGGGGAAGCCTTCGGAGGTGTAGAGTTTAGATTGCTTTTTTATTTCGTTATTGCCATTTAGCAGACGTTCTTATGCAGAGCAACTTACATCAATTGCAGGTTTTAACAATGATGTCCATTTATACAGCTGGATATATAACCTTTCGGTTACAAGTCCTGCTCAGTAACCACTATGCTACACTTGCTTACCTCTCATGTTACTGCACAGTGATTGACTCCAAAGAAAATATAATTAAAAAGAAATACTCTTCTGGTATTGTACTTCCATTCAGTGAACGGCAAACCACATCCATTTATGTAATTTCCATGCTGAGCAACATGTTCATATTAAAAAATCACCTGTATAACATTTTGTTTGTCAAAATAAAGAACTAGTTGAAAAACAGATTATCTAGGTCTCTTAGTAATTTGCGTTTGTGGAAAAAGTAAACCATGCAATAAAGGGTACAAATAATTACCATTAATTGTGATAAATAAATACATGCAAAGATGAAAACAGAACACATTGGATAATTTCAGAATTATTATGACAGTTGCTAACATGTAAAAAGACAGGCTAACACATTGTTTTAAGTCCGGAGACAAATTGCTCATCTAAACAGCCAGATAGTTATAAACATAGAATATAGAACAGAACGTAATTTCTCTTTCAGTAAAATAACAATGTATATCACTAATTAACCACTAATTAAGACATTATTAAAACATTCCTAACATATATTGCAGTGTCTCATGTAAATGAGTTTTGGACTTTACTGCAAAAGAAATAATAGTTTTGTAACATTCATTAATGTTTGATTGGCATTCACAAATCCTTTATGAGAGTGATTTGTGTTTTAGATGTGGAAAACAAAGATAATGTATTTTTTAAATTAATGGTTACATCACGCTTTGTCAACAGCCTCAGGTGTATAAGTTTCACCTGTTGGTTTATCCCTTTGTCTCTTTCATTTGTGCGGAAAAAGTGCCTCACTGACCAAAATGTGATTGGTTCATTTGCTTGTTAATGAACTTAATCAGCAGTTCATCACACAATTTTGTTTAAGCAACAGCTGATCATATCATAATCCACTACTGTAAATTGAAATCATGTGTACAAATAGCCACCGTGAAACTTGCATCCATTTATAGTATTCACATTGTGATACATTATGATTCCTGTGATGATGGGCAGATTACATAAAAAGCTCAGATACTGTAGAAGCATGGGAAAAGTAGAGACATTTATAAAATGTCATTGCTTTGACAAAAATACAGCACTTCTAAAAGAAGTTTGCATATCCACAATTATCTAGACTGCTGAAAGTTTGCAAAAAATCCTTAATAGAGAGGGAATTAAACTGGCCAATTTCCCTTTGACGACCGCAAATGAGAGCTGTCCTTTCGGCGGATGCGTGTGCGAAGGCCACCCTCTGTCCTTCAGGAGATAAGAGATTCTCTGCACAGCGTCTTATCAGCTCGCGCTTCCCAAATGAGTCCCCTTATCTGTGGACGGCACAAACTGCAGCGTGCTCGCGAGCCGCAAGGATTAGGTGCGGTGCAGCTTGGATGAGCTTACAGCTCAAACTTTTTTTTCAGACACCTGAAGAATAAACATACCTTCACAACGGAAAGCGGAAGTTAGCTTGCCACGCTGGCTGCATGCCGGAAAACTTTCTCAGCTTCCGTAATACTCAGGGCTCTGAAAATTGTGCATAAGAACGATTCTGATAAGAAGAATTCTAGCTCTTAATTCTCATGATTAAAGGCTATAATATGAGAGGAGGCTCTTATCCAGGGTGATTTGTAGTGCGTGATATTTATTACTATAACACAATGTCACTTCATGTCAACTAAATCTAGTATGCAAAATTACATTTGAATACATTTTAATAATTAAAATAATATATTCTCAATTTGAGTCACAGAATGGGGGGGGGGGGCAAGCAATTTAACACAGTTCACCGTGAAAGCATATAAACTGAGAAACAGTACGTGCCAAGTGAAGACATTAATTAATTTAGAGAAAAAAAATTACATTATTCATGAAAGAGACTCACAAAAGAAACATTTGAAGGCATTCAAATGTATACAGTGCTGGAGCAGAAAGTCAGAGCCATTGTTAATTAAAAGGAGTGTCTTTTCCTGATTCATTTCTATAACACACATCCCTGTCCGTGGTGACTTACAAATCTTATACTTTTACATGATCTCCATTTTATACAGCTGGATGCTTTTCTAAAGAAAAAGTTGTTCCTTGTTCAGGGGTACAAAAGCAGTGGTCCTCTTGAGATGTGAACCCGTGACCTTCTGGTAACAAACCCCAGCTCTGTTATTCAGACTGAGGATGGGGACTGACTTTGTGTATTACAACATCATGGACATCTCTCAGTCAGCTCAGGAGTCCCTGCGGATGCAATGTTCTCTTTTTGTTTACCTAAGGTTTCCCAGCAGTCACTTGCTTACAGAACATACCTCCTCCTTGGACCCCCACATTCTCCCTGTCTGGTTGCCAGGAGCCTGAAACCTTAACCCTGAACACAGTCTGCCTTTTCTAGGCCTTGAATAGGATGGCTAGCCTTATAAAGGGGTGTCAAGGACAGGGATTGGGGGGATGGGGAGGTGTGGGTTGGAGTAGCTAATCTCTCCACATCATCATTCAACATATTCAAACTCTCATGGCTATTACCATGACAGAGCTCATAGTTGAAATACATGAGAAGGTAAGCACTAGCACACTGTCAAGGCTAATAAACTTTCTTGGTTGGTTGGTTACTAGAAGCTGCACTTTCAGAAAAGAAAAACACCGTTTTAAGAATCTAAATTAAACTGTTTCCGAGAATAATCTGCTCAGAATCAAAATGCAGAAGAGAGTGCAGTGTGTCCTTAATGGCACTTGCTAATGCATTGTATTTTGAGTTCTGATCCAGGCTGATCCACAGCAAAACATGTCATTTGTACATGAACAGACACATTTAGTTACAGATTCCTTCCACAAGATGTCATCTTAATCCCACAGTCCCACTGTCTGGGCTGTTACTGGAGGACCCCCTCACCCCATCATGATGGGAGAGCACATTTCATGGTGCAATAGCAGGATTAAATCCCATCTCGATTTAGGCAAGGTCTATAAACCCCCTTGGTTAAGCCAGCGTTTGCCAGAGTGATTCGTCACAAAGATCAATCCCTACATTATGAATATTAATTTTTACACACCTCCTCTAATCTTTTCATTTTGTTGAGGATGGGGGTGACTAGGACATGAGAAGAAGAAATAGAAGGATTTGTGTTGAATGGCGCGCTTGGAGAATCTCCATCTAATCGATTCGCTGTGGACGCGGGTACAATGTAATCGCCCTGCTACACGGGGGCTCAGGGAGGGTGACAAAGTACTGTTGTGTCTGGGGCTCCTGGCATTTTTTTGGGAGGGGGGGGGGCTGATGATCTGGGGGATTTAGGAGAAAGCATGGCGTGCCCCACTCTGAAATCCCATTTACCTCACAGCCCCCAAAAACAGATTTAAGTCTGAGAGAGGAAGCACGCAGAGCTGAACAAAACCTTGCAAAACCTTGGAAATGGTGTGTCTTTTGTCTCACTTACGATGCTTCTAAGAGCAGATTTAAAAGTATCAAAGAATAATAAAATATTTTATTATATTTACATTTTATTACATTTGATATAAATATTATATTATATCATGTTACATCATATTTGTGTGATATAAATCAAACAGGGCTCAAGTTATGCTTTATTTTCCTTTAAATACTGTATAAATTTGAAATTATATAAACCTTATATTACAATGTCAGAATTTACAACATGAATACGATCCTGTTTGTTGCAATTGCTTTACAAATATAGTTATTATATTTCTGAAAAGTGTTTTTTAAGGAGACAGGCAAATCATAGTTTATTTCTTCCCATTTGTTTCCCACAATCAGTGCTCCATATGTTTAATAATGTCTGTACATCTAACTTCAGATCTGAGATCTGTGACGATTTCCAAACAATACACAGCAGATTCTTTTCCTATTGTGTCACCTATTGTTATAGCTGAAAGAACATACACGGAGACCATATATGCTTTTGCCAGTGAGATAAACTCCCAATTGACTTCAGAAACAGTGGCAACCAAAGAAAGTCTCAGAACACACTCGCAGTACATATTTCTATTAATGTCAAAGGGTTCAGACACAGCACTGAGCCTCATCAGTGGTACTGTATATCATTTTTTGTGCTCCTTCTTATCTCTACTGAGTATGCAGGCCATGCTATTTCTATAAGAAGCTATTAATAAGCATGTGTAGTGTTCTTTTGTCCGTCACACCACACGGACAATGCGGAGAATCCAGGTATTCAGGAAAACATCAATGATTGGCACAAAGCACTGAGACACGAGTCTGTGTGCTGATGTTTTTTGAGCTCTGTCACGAGATTCAGTGCACAAGTCTGGGCCAATGCATTTCTGTCAACGGACAGTCCGTCACTTCTTGTTAAAAAGCTGCACGGCGGCGGTTGCTGGGGTTAGGGGTTGGGATCGGGGGTGAAGAGAGCGGGAACGATTAGTAGATTCCAATCTAGGCTGGTGTGGCTGTGGCTCCCCTGGGTGCCTCAGATGAAATTGAGCGTTTAATTGAAATTGAAACGGCACATGAAGGGTGAGAATAGTGATTGCTGATGAGAATTGAGATTTGGACTTCAGTGGTTGGAGAATGGGATGGGTGAAAAGATGGTCAATAAGATGATAGGTCTGTGGAAAGCTTAATCGTTGCAGTCAGAAGTGAAATGTCCTCCACTGCCTTTGGTATGAATTGTAATGCAAGGAATGGAAACTCAACACAACACAGTTCCTGCAGGACAATAAAGTCAAAAAACCAGACAACGGCTCTGGCCCTGGAAGAGCATTCATCAAGTGTGTGTGTGTGTGTGTGCTCACGTGTTGTGTATATGTGTGTATGTATGTGTGTGTGTGTGTGTGTGTGTGTGTGTGTGTGTCTGTGTGTGTGTGTGTTTTCAGAATGAGGGTAGGGATATTGTTCAAGAAATGTGGCCCCCATTTTTTCCATCCAGAGCTCATTTATGCAGCATGATAGCATTCTCTGAGGCATTTTTTTTTTATTTTTATGAAACGATTCAGTGGGGCATAATTAACCAGCCTCCATGGAAAAATAATAATTGATTCAAGCATTGATTCAAGAGGGAAAAAAATAACCATCAAACAAGAGGAGGTGGGAGATGTGACCAAAGAGATGGACATGCAACTGGAATATTGCAGGTTTGATTCCCCAGTGGGGTACGCCTGTTGTTTGTCCTTGAGAAAACTACCCATGTTTTTTCAGTAAATATCTACCTGCATGAATGGATGCTGTATAAGAATATGAATATGAAAGTAATAACATTGTACGCATTCGTATCTTTCATATCAGAGGGCAGTAGTGTGACAATGCTGAAATTTACAGCTAATCGGTGCTCTTCTTTAGATTCCAAAGAGTTTTGTAATGATAGAGAAGAGATGAATGACCATTTGTGGAAATTTGTTTGATTGTATTTCATTTTGTCTTGGAAACATTAAACCTTCCATTGCTGAAATCTTATCTTTCCCTCACAGCAGGGTAAGCTGAGAAAGTACCCAAGAGACATTTCATTTGAGTCATTGGTGTGCTGTCATCCTCTCTCTCCTCAGTAGGTATCCTGCTGCACAAAAATCAAACAGACGAAAGTGTAAAAAGAGATCATTTGAAAAGTGAGTCACAATTTTGTCACAAATCCCGCAGTGTGTAGAAGCCCCCTAGCTCTGCCATTGAAAAACTGCTGCAAAACCCACTCACACAGTGATATATCAATTAATCTCCTGCAGGTGTGTTTCACAGTCACACAAATCTACTTTTTTCTCTTTATTTAAATTGTCTTCTGTTGCTTTTAAGCTGAATCCTGACATAATGTGGAAAATCGTAATTTATTCCAGCACAGGGACTGTTCTCCTCATCATAGCCGTTACAGGAGTGCAGACGAAGTGTGGCCTTTCCTGTGTGAGCCAATTCCTCGATGTCCTGATCCCCCCCACCCCCACCCCTCGCCCCCGCCCCCTCCCTCGCCCTTGCCCCTTTGGGTGCACGGGCTGTACAGTGACGCTCTTTTCACAGAGAATAATAACAGCGCTGCTCGCCGCGGGCCATCTCATTGACCTTTACACATTAGAAACACCGCATAATCAGCCAAGTGCCTACCGACGGCTCCCCGTCTCCAGGCAGCCCGCGGTGACATTTGCAAGCAGGCGGGCACGCGATGCGATTCTTCTTTCAAAGCGGAGCCGAATCGATCAGCCTTGGGGGGGGGGGGTTGCTGAGAATCTCCCTCCCTAGTGTAGGAGAGAGAGAATGAGAGAGACATAGAGAGGAGGAGAGGAAGAGACAGGGAGAGTGAGAGGGGAACAGAGGCTAACAGAGAGGGGAAAGTGATGATGGTCACAGACAGAGGAGGAGGTGGGGTTTGGAGGAAACGGGTCTGCTGGCATGCATCATAATAAACCAGACTGTCATTGATTGGGCACAGTGTGGGTGCTGTATTCATTTGTTTGGTTTTCGGAAGGTTCTGTTGGGGGAGGATGTCTTGGCATCCTGTATGAGGGGTCTGTAGGGGAGACAAACACAATCAGTGACCAGAAACTCATTGCCAACACCTGTATAAAGAAAAACATCCACAGTGCAGACCTGCAATGTCAGACCTCCATTAGTCAAACATCCCAATAATTATTGCTTGTATTTATCTTTTAACAGATTAACTTAACTAGGCCAGCTTGCAAAGCATACTTTTTGCATATTTAAATTCACTTTTTGTCATTTTTGGAGACAGTTTTATTAAGAGTGGCTTACAAGCAAAAAATAAGTATTAAGTACATCCAAAAAGCTGCATCAAAGACATGCAAATGATCACATCCAAACACATATCAGCCTCTTACACATATTTATACAGTCAGAAATGTTTTGTAGCGATTGATGAAAAGAATCTTTCCCAAGGGTGTAAGATTTGAACCTGCAACCTCTGGGCTACCCAGCTTTCTCAGCCTCTACACCACAAAGGGCTTTCTCAGAATTAGCATTCAGAATGAGGAAGAAATTGATAGGGGGCTTATTCCCAATTAAATGCAGTACAGAGAGCAGCAAATCCCTTCTGTCAGACTAATCTGCCATTTCCTTTACAGCAATGTACTGTCCAATCTCCACAACCTTTTTGGGTACAATCAAGAAACTCACTCATGCAAAGTCTGCATAGTGTCTCAGCACTGTTTTTATCTGCATTTGGCTGTTCTTCTGTTCAGTCCTGAAGCAATTCATATCTGTGGTTAAATGTCAGGTGATTTAAGGTCAGGAAAGTCTTAAGTGTAGGCTATTTTTTTTTTAGTTTTATCTTCTTGTGCTTTATTGTTTGGAAAGCCTGCAGGAAAACAATTCCTCCGTGAACATAAATGTAGACCAAACAGTCGATATTACCCATTTTACACACAAGCACACAGGGCACTGATTATGATACTGGCTGGGTCATTTACAACGGTAAGGAGGGGGATTTGGGACATTTGTTTTCTTTTCATGATACAGTGAAACAAATGCACTTCAGATATTGCACTACTCCTCTCCTGTTTGAGGAGAGGGGGGTGTTTTTGGGGGGGGGGGTGTCTGCAGGTGTGTTCTGTTCTTTTTGCACAACTTTTGAGAGGGGGGGGTGAGGGGGTGGCCGATGGGGTAAGATGATGTAGCGGAGTTTTCTTGACCCTCCCTCTCTCTTGACGGATACTGGTACACTGGTAGGATCTTTGCTTGGCATTGCATGATGGGAATGAGTCTTCTGGTGCTGAGGGCGGAAAAAATGATTCATGGTGTGTAGTTTCTCAGTGTACAACTGTGTGAGCACTAACCCTAAACAAAAACCTTCATTGTGAACAAACAGGCCTGGGGTTAAATATGGATCCTGACGAAGCTGGAGAAAGGTCCGCCAACCTGATCATCTGCTGTGGGGAGAAAGACAGAGCTGCAGGGGAGACGTTCTGGTAAAAACCAACTCCCAGTGGATGACAGAGGAAAACTGGAGAGGCAACATATCTGAGGCATATGTGGCAATGGGAGTGTGTGTACTTCAATTTTCACAGAGCAGACAATGTTTGTATAATTTATATTTACATTTACATTTACAGTTATTCATTTGGCAGATGTTTTTATCCAAAACAAGAGTGAGGTAGAGTACAGCAGAAGCAAAATACCATAAGGAGACAATATAATAAAATAAGTCATATAACAAAAAAAAGAAAGTCGAATAAAAGCCAAATAAAAATGTATTTTTATATATTGTTATGAAGTCAGTCTGTGGAAGGAAAACACATTACTTATTTTTTAAAACACAGCAGTACCTATATAACGCTGGAGTCCTCATGCTGATTGCATGCAGCCAGCAATGCCACCCCATTTCCTAAATATGCACTCACTCTTATCCACGCAGACACCTTGCCCACCTGGAACATTTTGTACCCTTTCTTCCTCGTACATCAGTGTGTTTTGACTGCCAAGATGCAGCGACATAAAACACTGAAAAGTTAAAGATGGCCTCTCTGAAAACAAATCCTCAGTCGTGACTGTTTGTGACTGTTTGCAGGTTATTTCACTAATATGACTGTGTTTAATTCACAGGATATTGTGCACACCAGGGGTCAGTGAGTAGTTTAGTTCTGTCTGTTTCCAATGGTGGAGCCAACAAGGACAGTGCATTCATCTCCTGGGCATGCCTGGCACTATGAGGATGCTTAGGGGTGTTTTACACCCCCACACGGATCTCAGTGTACCCCCAGTTGTCTCTTGCATCCCGATGTCTGCATAGCGTTTATGACTTCTTGTGCACCCCCATGGATGGCAGGTGCGTCCCTCTGTGTTTTTTCCCGTTGTCCCGGGACGTGTGGTGATTTTGCTGTGGTCGGCAGTGTGCGGCACAGCAAGGATGGACGTCACAGCTGTCCTGTCTGCCTTCCCGCTGCTACGCTGTTATCTGGTACGCGCTCACGCTCTCCCTGCGCTTTTCTGTAACCCGGAGCCCAGAACGCAGACAGATGGCAAACAGGAAAGAAGGCCGGGCAGCCTCTAAGGAGAGTCCTTCCTTCCTCCCTCTGAAATTCTCATTGATCACAGGTTATTCATCATTTAGAGCCTAATGCACTTTGACGCTAAGATTTTTTTCTTTAATTAAATACACGCCAGAGTGTTTTTGTTTTTTTTTTTTTTTTATTTAAATACAACATACCAAAGGGCTATAGTTTGAATATGAGTGGTGGGAGGGAGGGAGATGAGAGCAATGCAGACAGGCTGTTGCCCCCCCCCCCAGTTCTACAAAGACTAGCACCATTCCCTACATCTCCCTCCCAAAGCTGCCTCTTCTGCACCATCTCCTTAGTGGTCATTTCCATCTCGCCTGGAACTTGACTTCCAGTCTGCCTCTGGGCCCTTTCCCCTGCAGTGCATTGGTTCTTTGGTTCAAAAGAAGGCAATTACTTGACTCACAACGATTTTGTGACACAGAAAATGCCAGATAATGGGATTTCTGGATAGAAGAAGGAGGAGGAGTGGGGTGGGGGGGTTCAGAGTCAATTTATGGCCAAACGTCATTGGACTTCTGTAAGAATCTACACACTTCACTCTCTGATTGATGCACAGTTTATGTGTGTTTTTCTCCCTTTTTCATGTTACTTGAATTTCAAAGTCTTCTGAAGTCTAACCACGCAAATATAGTGTTGGGTCATTTACCATAGTAACATACATGCAACAAAGTTGAAGTACAGCTGGCAAAGAGGGAAAAATCTCTCCATTTCTCACTTCAGTTTCAACAACAATGATGGTCACAATGTAATATGTACTGTACTGTATGAGTTTAATCAAATATGAATGCTTATTTGGAGCACAGGAGTATCAGATATGACTATATTTGTGTGTCAGCTGTAATGTGCACAGATGCATGTAAAAATGATTGCATTTACCAAGACTTCATTGCTAAACATTTTAAAGCTATACTATCACATATTCAGCTTAGTATACAGGTGTGTTGCACTATACAGCAGCCTAAGGATATACCTGCCTTGGAATGAGCTTTTTACAAGCTCAACATATTAATATTATCTAGTAAAATTTGTTTTACCCACATACAGCACAGGGAGAAAACATACGATCTTTCACCATATTCAGTTCAGTCATTTGAATAAAATAAATATTTCTCTACTTAACTGCCTGCCCTTACATATAATGAATAATTCACTCTTTCCTTGCAGCTACCTTGCAGCTACAGTAATTGATTCTAGCATTTACAAAAAATTATATTACACATTTACTGATACCACATTTCATGCGACAAAAAAAAAAAGCTCAGAGGTTTCCTTATCTCCTGCTCAAATTCAATGTGTTTCCGTCTATATTAAATAGCAATTGCCTGTACCGATTCTGCACTGAAATAATGGTCTTCTTCCACACAGGGTAGGAAATGATTGCCTATGAGGAGCGGCTGGCCAGTCTGCTCCTGTGGTGGATACCGTGCGCAGACCCAGCATGCTGCCTGGGAGCTCTCATAAGGGGAATGGCACAGCTCTGAGGCAGCCTGCTCTACCAAATCCATCTGCATTCAGCACATGCAGCAGGGCACGAAAAAAATGGAGCAAATGGGGGCCTTTTAAGGGGAGCGATGGGACAGGGTCCGCTGTCACACAGAGCTGCAATTAGCCTCCGAGACAGGGCCGCTCCCCAGAGCCCCCCCCCAGCCTCCTCCTCCTCCTCTTCCATCCCTCAATCTCTCTGCTCCTCCTGGCTGCGCGGAAACACCAGTCGGAGTGATAATGGAGATGGGAGAGAGCTGGGGGGGGGGGCTGCGGTCAGCAGGGTGTTTGAAGGAGACATGGGCTAGTGTTAGTGTTGTAGAGTGTGGAGGTGTGTGTGTGTGTGTGTGTGTGCTTGTGTGTGTGTGTGTGTGTGTGTGTGGTGTTGTGTGCGTGTGTGTGCGTGTGTGTGTGTGTGTGTGTGTGGGCGTGTGTGGGGGGGGGTGGGAGCAGGCAAGGGTTCTGACAGCTCCTCTGTCCTTTGACAGTGAAAACCGAGGCTGCAGGTTACTGGAATAGATTGCTGTATCTGTGAATCAGTGCTCTTTCTGTTGACACTCTAATTAGAAAACAACAATGTGCTGCTGGGGTAACATCTCAATTCAGCCCCTGGGTTTACGAGGCCTCTGGTGTCTCGTTACATTAACACATCCTGTTTTACAGTTGTTGTTTTTTTTATACAGTTTCTTCACTTACGATCCGTCATTAAGGTAGCTTTGTTTTTTTGCAGCTGTAACTGCAAATATCAGATCACTCATAGGGAACTTAACAAAATACAATATGAAACTCTTGTTGCCTCAAGCTGCAAAAGGAAATCAAAAGGTCTGCTGTGTGTTTTTCTATCTACAAGTGGCGCATCATATTAAAATTTATGGGAAACAGATTCATATAAAGTGCATCACCTTCCATAATGAAACAATGAAAAGGCTCATTTCATATGCTGTGGCGGTGAAAGAGGGAATATCCGCCAGTCCATTTTCGTTTGGAGGTATTTTAATTTTTAATGCATTCCCAGATCAAATAACTTTGCTTCCTTCCACATCTGCGGAATAAAGTAGTTATTTAACAGGTTTGAAAACTCACATTGTGCATTCAGTAAGGATGAGGCCCTGATTATCAGAGCTGCATTCGATTCTTTGATGTACTTTGAAAGCTAATATTGTCTTAGCCTGAATATGAATGTCGGAGGAATGATTACTGGCAGCAAAAAACCCATCTAATTAGAATTGTGCATATCCCTCAAATGCATCATTTAATTTGTGCCACATTTTGTTTCTAAATCACTGTGACGCATGTAAAATTAAACCCAATGATCTTATACACCGACCAATAACAGTTTGTACCTTCTGGCCTGCTTTACAAAAATATGTAAAATCCTGCAGGTTCCTTAATTTCATTTAATAAACTCATTTACCCTTTTAAAATATGTTAATATTATACCTCTGTTAACCTGTGATTGATCTTCATACATATTAAACGGTCTTGAAATAACATTAAAATGATGTTAAATCAATTTTCACCCCTTTATTCTGTTTAGATTTGCCATGCAACATACCAATGATTAAATTCCTGCGCTCCCTGTGGGAGTGCAGTCTGGTCCTTGTATAATCTCAATTTTCCGTCACGTGCTTGCGTGGGTATGTGTGTGTGTGTGTGTGTGCTCATGCGCATGTGTATGCATGTGTGTGTGTGTGTGCCTGTGTGTGTGTGTATGCATACATATGCCTTTGTCAAGGACACTAGGCTGCCCAGGTGGAAGGACATGAAGGACATGTGAGGGGTTGGCCCTCATAATAAGCCTTCATTTTTAAAGATGGGACAGCTCAGGGTCAGCTGCAGCAAAGATAGATGGATTTTAGTCAGACGCCTCAAATAACATTAATTTGTCTTTGCTTATCTGTGATTTCTGCAGCGTTCCCAACATTTCGATGCGTATCTAACCACCTGTATGGTAAATAAAAATGCTCTCTAGGAGTGCCTCTCCGTATCTTGTGGGTGCAGACAGTTTTTCTAATTAAAATAGCTTGAGAGGCCGTAAGGAAACTCAGTAAGAAAAAAGACAAATCCCCACAGTCAATGTGTATGTTATTGTGACTGTAATAACAGCAGTCAGGCTGGTTGGAGATTTGGATGCATATAGGACGACCACACAGTAAGATATGCTTTTGGCGGACAAAATTGAGGTCCTTCCAAAGGGGGTACAAAGACCTGATCAAATGAAAGCACAAAGATAAGATTGCATTCACATACAGTTGGGGCTCAATGGTTTACTCACTAGGACACACAGGAAGCAGAGAGATAGGTGGACATGCAGAACTAATCTGATCCCAGCTTACCATGGCCACTGAGGTCAGGAATTCCCCTGCCTGCAGTACTCAAAGACACAATATCAGTGTTGTATCTGCTGTTCCCCTACATGTTCATAATCGCCTTTCAAACATGTGATACACGCCCCTCTTTTGGACGGGCATAAAGGCTGACATTTACAGTAACAATGGCCTGCAGCTTTTGAAATACCAAGCTAAACCCAGAATTTTGCTATGTTAGGGATGTGTAAGTCTGCGCAAACAGAACATAAGCAAAAACACTGTTCACAATTAAAATCTCAGTACTCCTTCATTTCAGCTTCATCCATTCAAAGGGTTGTGTTAATTTATTGCCAATAAACCTGTTGGATTTTGATAAAATTGATGTACTCGCAACCTAACTAATAAAACTGTTGACACAAAGAACTTCAGTCTGGACCCCGAGAGAAGACTGTTTATTGATGATCTTCAATACAGCAAGGCTTCACGGGCGGTGGTCGGCTCAGCAGAGTTTCAGACAAAGTCTTTCACATACAGTCTCACACCTTACACCCTCAGCCCTCTCGTGGTTCAGTTCCTCTCTCTGCTGCCTGCTGCCTGGTGTCCGGTGCATCGAGAGCATTTCTACAGCACCCAAGCCTCATGGGATATCTAATTTTGGGGTGCCTAATTGGAAAAACATTGGCTTCAAAAGGTATCCTGTGTGTGATAGTGAGCACACACTGACCTAACTGCCCTTTGTCACAGACAATGACAGGGGAGGCAGAGTGGGAGAAAGGTTCACCCGAGCAGTGTGCACCTATATCACCTAAGACCAATCTTTGCATAAATAGCTTCAAAGAGCTGAGGTATCTTGCGGTCATGATATATGCAGTGACCGAACTGATCACCCCTAGGTAGTTAATTATGAAGTGACTGAACTAACAGGTACATGAGTGCACAAAATCATCTTAGGCCTTTCTGTTGGTCAGCCTGCGCCACGTACACACAATCCCAGTGTACACATGTGCATAATTAGTTCAACATAGCAGCATCACATTGGAATGTAAATCACATGCCCTGAGGATGTGATCACCTTAAAAACTACTACAAACTACATAGACACAATCATCACTGTCTGGTTTAGACTAATTATGCAAGACCAATCATTATACTGATAAAATGATCACTAAATAATCACCACTATTCTTCATACTGAATGCTGATGTGGCACAGGAGAAGGGGAAATCAGGTCACTGTGGGAGGGAAAAGGTCATGTGAGGGATGTGGGTCTCACCGTGTTTGATGCTCATGATTCCTGAAAGGCTTGTGGATTGATGTGCGTGTGTGTGTGTGTGTATGTGTGTGTGTGTGTGTGGGGGGGGGGGGGGGGGGGGGGGGGGGTACCCATGGGGAGTCTGCTCGTGAATCATTCCTGGGTGTTTGACTGGGATGTTGAGAGGATCCGATTCAAATCAGAGAGCAGTCTGGAGTGGCTTGAATACGTTCCCTCCCAGACTTGACTTCAGAATGGAGCCCCAGTACAGAGAGTGAGGGGGTCAGCGGCTGTCACGATTTGCACAGGCAATGTACCTCCACATCATCATTATTCACAGGAAATGTGGGCTTTTCCCCAAAGGCTGGTGGTAATTTGTCACACGGAAACCCTGCAGTTTTTTTCCTCCATGCTCTCTGGACTGTGGCTACGCTAGGGAGCAGAGCAAAGACCCAGTCAATACAGCAATCACCTCTTAAGTGATGGAGTCAACGGACCACATTACTGATGGATAAATTGCCTGTTGTTGTGATGTGCATTTTGCAATACAGCCAAACATGTCAAATATATACTTGATTACAAAAGATGCAAAGAGCATAATTTATGTATATATGTATGAACTTACACACACATACAAAGTACTTCTGTAATAATAACAATAATAATTGCCATCATCATCATCACATAGATTCAGAATCTTTCAGACTTAAGCACAAAGAATGATATATTAACCTTTATTTATTCAGGTAAATCCCATTGAGATAAAGATCTCATTTTCAAGAGAGACCTGAATTACATAAGATAAAAATAAAACAAAAAAAAACAATCATGGAAAAGTAATCTCAACAGAATTTACAGTATGATTAATTAAAAAAAGACGAATGCAATATCGCAATAAACATTGTTCCCAGGCCTGAGATGGCAATAATTTCCCCTGCATTCCATCAACAAAAGAGTCACAGCCACCAAATGGACTTAATTTTAAATGACATTTGTAGAGAAAAGAATCTGCAGTTTTGTTTAACACTAGCATTTATTTGATAATCACATTATCAGCTATGGCAAAATGACATTCCTGCCACTCCTAGCACTATAGAGCAGTTGTACTGAAATAACAAGCGGTGGGTAGGTCAACTGAAACTATACTGTCAATGTGTGCATCGGAAAGATTGAGTGTAAAACTATATTAGATTTATTGGTGAAAGAGCTGCTATATGCACTGGAGGAGTGTAATCTTAATTCAAATGAAATGATTCATATTTGATGACTGAGCAAATTCCAAAGACATAATCCTGTGTCCCTTATCTGGGATGGTGTCCCTCACCTGATTTACGTCTCAAGGTCTTCTCTCTGAATCTGTCAGAATTGGGTGGGGGGTGGGCTGTGTTATGGCTGGGTGAAAAAGGCTTCAACTCCATTAGCAGTGGCCAGGCTTATGGAAGCCAGGTTAGACAATTGAATTAAACCCTCTGATGGCTTTATTGAAAAACAGTTAATCTGCTTCCAAGGGTGAGAGTAAGGAGACACAGGAAGGCAGTTGGGGGGGGGTGAGGGGTGGGGGGGGGGTGCAAGCACACAGTGCTCTAAATCTCTCCAGTACTAACCCTTCAAGCTGCAGAGTGCAGATACAGCTCCCACCCTGACGCGTCAAAGTAGCACCGCATGAACTGCCCACAGAACGCGGGCCAAGGATCTCTCTGCATCCCGCAGCTGCCCCGCTTTAAAGTGCTGCTGTCGCTCCTTATCTGGGACAAACAGCAGGATGCAGAGACACACAGGGCATCCTCGACGCCGGTAAACAAGGCCGCTCGGAGACGTGGAACGAGACTGACGTCTCCCACAGAGCGGGAGCGGTCAGATTCAGGTCCCGAGTTTTGGCTGGGTGTAACTGAGGTCCCTGGCCAAAAAAAAAAAAAAAAAAAAATAATAATCCACAGTGGAGTCTGGTGAGGTAAAAGAGTGGCAAGAACTATATAAGCAATCAGACATTTACTGAGAAGAGTCACACTAACTAAACACGCACTCATACGGTTTCAGTCAACTGCACAAAGTAGAAAAAGTAGAACGCAACGTGTTTTGATAGAGGAAATTCATGTTACATGCCTGTTTATGAAGGTAGTCTCATACTTTGTTTTTACTCCATTTCATCTCTGTTAATCTGTATTAATAAACTAATTCAATAAAAAAACACTGAGAGTTTTTGGTGACTAACTCCAATACATGTAAGCTTGCTTCACTGCAGCTCCAGTCTAATATTAATATAGAATAGTTAATATTGTTTTCCTCTTTCTCTCTTCACAATTCTGTCATACGCTGGGGCTTCTTTCTTTACTATGTATCGCACATTGACCTGGAGCCTATCACAAAATCCTGTAAAAGTTTGTGGGGTGGCCCTTTGCAGGTTGAATTTTTAGTTTTCCTATCCACATTGATAGACCCTACATGCAGTTACAATAGCACAATTTCCATTGCAACGTTACAAAATGACAAATGTCAATTTTTTTTCACTTTGAAGCCGACTCGCTGTATCAGAGTGTTTCATAAATTAGACTGTCTCTTGCTGCATTTACCAGCGTTGTGGCTATTGATAGAGGCATGCTGTGTAGACATTCTAGCCACATTGCTAAGTTTATAGCTCAGTTGCTCATGGGAGTACATTCAACAGTATTATTGATGTGCGTGCGATTATAGTTTGGGCCTCTTCAAAAAAGATTCGGAGCTAAAGCCAGAGAAGAACTGTGCTACTGATGCCACTTGCTTTAATTGTGTTTGCGGGGCACCCTGCACTTTGGGGCCCCCGGACTGCTTCTCTTTGCTTGCCCATCCTGTATATCATTGTCATTGATATCCACAGCCTTCTCCACTTGGTGCAGAGAAGTGAGAATAATCAGTGCAAACCTAAAGTCTGTTGCACATCTCTAGAAGACATTCAGAGGGGCAAAGCGAGTGAAAACATGTGCTGTTTTTCTTCAAATGGTAAAGGCTTGAAGTATACGTTCCTTTTGTGCGTGTGTTTGAATATCTCCACTCCAGACATTTATTCCATTATTGTGCATGCTCCCTGGTCAGTCAGGCTTGGCATGTTGCGTTTGCTGTGCCAAGAAAGAGTGACTCCCAGGGGCTGGCTTCATGTGCACCTAGGTGAGTGGTGAACCTCATTCTGTTTTTCCACATTGTTAAGTTGCTAAGCAGATTTACTTGCATAACATTTCATACATTTTTAAAACTGGATATTTACTGAGGTACTAAAGAGCAACCATAGTCAACCACAAACCGACTTGAACCTGCAATCGCCTCATTGAAAGTTCTGCTGATTTGAAATGAGGTGAAAAAATCTCTTTAATAAGATCGAGAATCCCTATAGGCAAAGAGAAAAGAACATGTATTAAATGGGCTAAGGACTCTAGAGAGAAGCAGGAGAAAAAAGCCTTGAGCAGAGTTTGCCTGTCAGTTCTTGAAAGAATTTATTATGTAAACTGTCTCCCTAGTCCTAAAAACCCTACTATTACCTCCCAGACAACAGACAGAGAGGTGGGTATCTGACAGCTTCACTGAAGGTCAAACAAAGAAGACATTTGAGGTGTGTGCGCCGCGCTTCAGAATTCAGCTGGCTTTCTTGTGCCTCACCGTGCAAATCTGTGTGCTTTGAACAAACAACATGAAAGGTATGCTTGTTTCAACAGAAAACTAGACCTGACTAGGGATAAAAATCATGACAAGCAGTCAGCTGCAGCTGGGCTTAAGACAGCGTTAGAAAATTTATTTGGAAATGCTAAGAGGATGAGAAAAAACCCCAAACAAACCAAAAAAAAAAAATCAAAACTGATCAGACATGATTATTCAAAAGAGCAAGCTGCAAGATCATTCTCTGGGGTTTTTACATATTGAAAGACTAGGGAATATCAATGCAAACAATGTGATGTTAACAAAGCGATGGTAACAAAGTGACGCTAAATAGCACTATTGCCCAAATGACTCTTGCTCAAATGACGCTGACTGCAGACCAAATGCCTCTCCATGCTGGGTGCATGTGTATGGCCACTTGATGTCACTGTGAACCCATTCCAGCTCGGGCCTTTAGCAGTCCTCAGTGTCTGTGATGGAAATGCTCACGGTACAGTGTTCAGTACTAAAATATGGCGAAAGCACCTGTATCTCCATTACTATTCTGCCTCCATCTCTCCCCCCCCCCCCCCTTCCCGGCCCTCCCTCTGTTCAATATTCTCAAACCACAGAGGGTCCAGCTGCAGGAAATTGCAGTGCATTCCAGAGCTGTTATGGCAAGACTGCATACATTACTCTACGCCTGCTCTCCGCCTACTGTCTACAGATATCACTCTAAAAAATACAACACGTTGTCAGTGTCGAAAGTATTGTACTAATGCATCTTACCAACTGACTGCAAACTAAAACAGTTGTATAGCTCTCCATATACTCTGGGGTTTTGTGCCCAACAGCCCTGCCTCATGGAGTGTAATCAGAGGTGAACGGATTCAGGTCAGATGTTTTCTGAAATGTTGAATGAGGACAAAGCTGTGGAATGAGGAGACTGAACAGACCTCTGCTTCACTGAATCCAGCTCACTGGGTAAATTGAGCTCGCACTAAATCTCATTGCAATTTGAGGTCTGGTTTAGAGAGGAAATGTAAACCATTTGCAACAGCTCACTCGCATTCCTCTGACAATTGGTTCCAATGGAATTCTTGCTCTTACCACCCTGAATGTGAACGTGAATTCACACACAAATCAACAGAAAAAAAAGGATGTATGTTCTCTTCGGTAAATGGAAAGAGATAAGTGATTCACTCCGTGGCATGTTGAAAGCATAGATATTGGCAGAGGTGAAAATGAACTGTATCATACAGCATTAATGAGATCCCGTCTTTCTCTGTATTTCACTAAAGGCCCTATCTGAACAGTAATCGAATGCCATATCTGCACCATGGTGACTTCAGGCTCCCGTTAATCCAGAGTCCAGAAGAAAGGCACAAGCGGTTGCCTCTCGGGGTGTCTGATGTGAAAAATCAATACAGTGTGAGGAGACCTGATGAATTAGAAATTGGTACTCACTACTGATATCGATCACCTTCAACTAAAGGGGTTTGAAGACTGGTATATGAGTATATGTGTACATTCAGTATGCAGTTCACATCAGAATAAAATTCTTCACTACTGGGTAGGTAGATGTATATGTCAGCAAACATCAAACAATTATGTCTGATTTTAGTGTTATCTGTCAGCAATGGTTAAGAACAATAGGTATACTAACAACCTCATTTTATGCATCAGTGCTGACCTTGGTGTAGGTCTGATAACAAATTTGAATTAAAGGTAGAAGCGAAGCATCTCTCTTAATGTGCTATTTTAGCGATAGTGTAAATAGAAAAACCCGAAAAACATCACAGATCTTGATGAGGGCGTAAATCACTGATTGTAACTGGATGAGGCCATCACAGTTGGCAGAGTGTGTATGTGGGATTTGACGGGGGGTGGGGGGGTGGGGGTTCAGGGTTGGGAGGGAAGAGGTAATGGCCAGGATGCTGAACAATCAGGAGGGCCTGGCAGGAGGGGTTCAGGACGGGACAACGACTCCAGCTGCATCATTGCCTTATGCCGATGTTTGTCGCTGGAAACAGCTGGTACACAACAGGTACCTCTGATAATTATATATTAACCTTTATTTATTCAGGTAAACCCCATTGCCTTGCCCATTGCATTGCCCCCGGAGATTGGCTTCTATTACCACCACAGGGGAATGAGCTCGGAATAAGCTTGGAATAAACAGCTTTTACTGACCGGGTCATGCCATTTTCACATGCCTCACGGGGCGGGAGAGTTACGAGCCCTGAGCCAAGACTCATCCCAACAGAAGTGCAGGCCACCTTATACCATCCCCACCCCCCACCGAAAAAAAATATGTGCCTCTTGCTGGAAATCATTTTACAGTCTACAAACTAATCTCATTACCAGCGGATACACTATGTGAGGACTAATCCAGCTGTTCTGCACAATTACATCCCAACCTCTCACAGACATCTGACATAAGTACATTTAAACTGTTTCCAGGCATGAGACAGTGATTGAGTTACTTACAGTGTTTCAGTCATGGCTCTCAAGAAAATGCTATAGAGAGAAACACTCAACTTTGTACAGAATCAGCAGAAACTGTGATTTTTCCCTTTTTTTTAAAATTTTTTTTAAAAGACATTTCTGGCACTTAAGGCATCCTGTTAGAGGGCTGGACTTGCAATGGGTTACCGTGAATGTAAGGCATATTAACTCTTCATTCTAACAAACCATTTTTACTTTGGGTTAATTTGCTGAAAGGATTTATAAAACACTTGTTATTCTATACTCTTTATTCTCCAACCACTAATATAACAATTTACAACAATAGTATTAACACTGCCATGTTGCTAATGCTTGTTCCAAACACATTATGGTGCGCAATTTCTTTTTATTTCTAAGCATATTTATATATACTGAATATATTTAGATTACAAAAATTTCCCCAACACAATAAAACATTACATAATTATGTGCATTCCATCGCTATACCCTTTCAGAGAAAACATTGTCTATATAACAGGTTTTTCGAAATTGACCATTTCTGTGTGAACAGGTTTCAAGGACACTGTGTCTCTAATGACCACATCCAAGAGAATATATACTTTTAACATAGATCTACAGCTTTAAGATGATTTGTATGAATTTGTATGAATGTATCCACCTTTCCTTGTGCAAAGACATATTTTTAAAAGTTATCATGTATTATTTAAGTGACAAGTTGAACCCCAGGTTTATATAGACTGTCTAAACCACCACATTACATAGTCTGCATAAACTAATGAATTAAAAAAGACATTTTTAGCATTTGTGTCATGTAATAGGCTGTGACATCTATACACACACATACTAATGAAGATCTTATCTTTACAGTTTTATCTTAATGGTTATTCTTACAACACCAAAGCATAGTTATTAAATACGTATTATAATCGTTAATTGTAGTAATAATTGTGGCAGAAGCAGTAGTAGTGGTAGTATTTTTATTATGTATTTATTTATTTTTTTACCCAATGCCGTTATCTACAGCAACATCTACATCAATTACATCAAACAGTCCAAGTGATCTACATGTAATTTTGGACGAATGAAAAATATTTTTTTTTCCTTTATCAAGATTCCAAGAAAAAGTGTGTTAATGATAACAGTGACAGCAATTGTAATAGAGTAGTAATAGAAGTTAATTAAGGCAGAGGCTGAAATGTTTTTGCAAGCAAAAGCGTACACAGCCTTATTTTCTGTTGATCTGCACCCCGTTCATTTATACTATTTTTTTTTTCCTTCTGTTATTCCAATTAAGTCACGAAAATGAACACTGGAAGAGAGCAGCCCGTTATGCGAGACTGCCCCCAGGTCCTACCTAATACAGAAGCAGTGCACGTTCATTCTCTGTAATAGGGATGCTTGCTTTCCCAATGTGGCGTGCATTAATCTGGCATCTTGAGGAACAAAAAAAAAAAAAATCGAATGACTGGAGCTCTATTTTTGAGCAAAAAAGCACAATCTGTGTCTACAAATCAGGGGCGAGGGCAGGCCGGGAGGCGAGGGAGGCGACCTGGAGCGTGGCGCGTGCCTGGAAACAGAACGACGTGGTCAGTGGGGTAATGAGATGGGCAGACAAGTGTTCTAAGCTATGCGCGGTCACACAGATCCCCCCCCAACCCCCCCCCAACCCCCCCCCCCCCTCAGCTTCACGTTTATTTATTCAGTCATTCCTCCCTGCCCGGGCACGAACCCAGCCCCGGCGTCCTGGAACAGCTTCGTTCTTAGAGCTTCTTCAGACCGAGGTGCATTTTGAGGTAATTAAAACTGTACCTGTATGTCTGACACATTCAATCAATTTCCACACCAGGCTTGGTGCCCAGAAGAAAGTACAGAGGGGTGCACTTGCAATCTATGGGGGCTGTCATATCTTAATAAATGTAATAAATACTATGTAGACATCATGGATATAAGGAGATGTAAGGAGATATATATAAGGGGTGCACTTAGGTCTGTCTGGGGGCTGAGGTCTGTCACCCCTAAGCACCCCAATAGCGCCGGCCCTGTTCCACACCAATGCACAATGCTTTGGTAAATAATGTTTTGAGTTGTGTTCAAAGAAGCTCTACACCAACTGAGCTGCCTTTTTATCAACCAGTTGCGCTTCACCCCAACAAATCCCGAAATCCCACTGGCCTCCCATGACGCTGTCCGTGGTGCTAAGGAGAACAAAAGCCAGACAAAGAGTCCACTGCACTGCCATCTTTCCCCCTCTCCTGAGCTTGAAGGGATGTCTGCTGCGGAGGCACCATGTGTACTTGATTCAATTAGCAAGTCTCTGAAGCCCCCATGGGACCCTACAGCGGAGCAAGGAGCACAGTCCTGTTTGACAAAGACGTTCACCGCGGCTCTGCCCAGGCCATAGCCACATCATTAGTCATCTAAGCTAGCGTGCAACAAAAGACAGCGGAGACACACAGCATTGCAAAGCAGAGAGACCCCACACCACGCCACCAGACTGGTCCTGCTCATGAAATCGCCACCTTGGACATGTTTTAATTTGCCTCACTTTAATTTGGATACATATGCAACAGTTTAGTGCTGTGGTTTCATTGGTTTGGTCAGAGTATTTTTTTCGTGCAGGGATTCGCTAATTGTCTTTAATTGATACATGGTAAAAATAGCTTTTCTGGAGTCTAGTCCTTGGCATGCCATTTCCAGATGCTCACATAATTTTTTTTTTTTCATTTTCTGTGAAAGTTCAGGGAGCTTCATCTCAAGGCCTGGATCCATTTTAACACTGGTGCCAAAATAGAAACACAAGTCAAACAAATTTCATGGCAGAAAAATTCAAAGCTGGCCTTGACCTCAGTGGCTGGAGTGTACAATAGGGACCGTCCTATTTAGGCTCGGTAACATCAGAGCCTTGGAAACATATCTGAAAGCCAGCATCTGCACTGCCGCCTGTCTGCCCTCACCTTCGAATTCCCCCTTCACTATCTCCTTGGCACGCTTTCACTTTCATAAAGCGATAAGACTAACTGCAGACATTTTTTTTTATTTTTATTATTATGATTTTTTTTTCCATTGCGAGTACTCGAATTTTAGGTTTCATTTTGCAGGCAATCATGAGCTAAGGCTGCCGACTGGTGGAGATACACGAATGTTAGACTGATAAATAAGATTGCTCTGGATTGGAATTCATGTGCCGCGCCGTGAACGCCCTTTGAAACACAGCAGCTGTCTGTGTTTCTGAATTTGTAATTTGTCTGAATCGTGCTGGAAATGATGATGGAACCTGATTAATGAGAAGGTGAGTGAGGACACCTGTTTGCTGTGATCCACAGAGCCCTGCCTGTTACTCGGGGTTTATTAGGAATCGCAACATTTCAAACCAAACTGAACAATGGACAGACTTTAAACACGTCAAATGCAGACATCAACACAAAATATACATGTACATAGAAAGCCACCACAAGATATTTTAAATGGTATCATTAATGTATTAACAGCGGACTTCCAGTGTTAAAGCAACATGAAATCATTTTCACTATAACAGCACTGGTGTCCTGTAGCTGTAATTGAGGGTGATGGAGCGTTTAATCTTGGGCAGATGTGCATCTGAAGACTAGTGCATGTGATTGCACCGTGATGTATGAGATTCGGCCCCTGGGAAATTGTATGGCTGCCCCGACTAAACCAACTGAGGTGCGATAAATCTGTCCTGAGCTATTTGGTTTTAATTAAAAGCATTCTGATGAATGGGAAATGTGCACATGGCCACTTTGTCTCTGTAATGTAGCCTGCGACCTGCAGGTGTGATGACTAAACACACATAAGCTCTTCATCCATCTCATGTTAAACTGAGATGTCCATTGCAACAAATGGCAAATATGGATTTTTTTCAACACAACAACCTGTTTATCAAAGTTAGGTATAGCACATTGTAAACAGATATACTGTACAATTGCATCTATAGTACATGATCTATAAACAAACTGATTTTTCTTTTCTTCTCTGCATTGGTCTCTCTGGAGATCTATATTCCTCATGTAGCATGTCAGCACCATTCAGTAGCAGCCATTTTTCAATCCACTAAATGCACTTGAGATTGTGTGAGGAGTGTATGTAACATTTATCTAATAATTCAACCACTGGTCCTCTTTCTGCTGAGACTGTGTGCGTGTGTGTGTCTCTGTGTGTGGGTGGAGGAATTTCGCATGTGGAAGGTCACTTGCGGGCATACACGCACACACACACACATACACACACACACACACACACACGTGCACACACGCATGCACACACGCATGCACACCCCCTGCACCCCCTACACCACCATCACCACCACCCCACCCCACCCCTCCCTCAAAGCCTCCAGGGGCAATCATGACCATCATAGGAGCCAGAGAAATAATTACACCCCCATCCATTTCAAACAGCAGCCTGGGCTGGCTCCGCCCGCAAAGCGTTCCAGGAAAACGTTATTGCTCAGCCGCGACAATAACACTCATCCGAATGAATTCCCCAGCACTTTACTGCATGGCTGGAATTGCTAATTTATTTTGGCGACCAGCTGGAAAGAAAAAAAAAAACATTAATGTGGCACTTATGTTCTCCCTCTTTTGAATAATGCATTGCCTCCCGCCTGCCTCCCCTCATGTTCCCCTGATGCGACAGGATTTCAGTCCTTTTCTCTCTGCATGTTTAGAGGACACATTTGCTCCCAGGTCCTCCATCAAAATTTCTGACTCACCCACATGGTGATACAACCCCCTGGTTACACACTGATTATCATAACAATTGCAATGAAGATATGTAACCAAAAACGTGAACCACTATTTTTCAAAAATGTCATTGGATGTCTTGAATCTCTACTTTACATATGAAGCTATTCACATTGGAAATATGCCAACTTTCTTCCCCGGTCTCTCCTCAAATGTCATTATTCAGTATTCAATAAGCAACAAGTTACAATGACAAAATAGTGTCCTATTTTGGCTAATGTACATACTATTTCATGGATGTTAAATTGCATGTGGAATAATGGTGATGTTGTTGTGGATGTTTTGCTCCATACTTTGTTGTTATTGATGCTTCACATGCTCTCTTTCCTCCACAACTGTGATATACAGATACTGCTGCAGAAACATAATCAGCCTGAATGCATACAATGCAATGTCGCATCATCTCCAGTGGATTAGAAACCGTTCACTAACCACACTATCCTGCTCCCAAGTCTAGACTCAGTCTCATCTCACTCAATCTCTACTCTCACCTCACTCCTGAACCCCATACTTCTACCCCCCCCACACACACACACACACTCACACACAGATACGCACACACACGCTCACACACATCACCTCCTCACCCACCCACACACAGACACATGCACACCCACACATGCCAATTATTCAACACATACAAACCCGTACACACGCACATGCATGCGGACTCGCGTGCACAAACACACATACACACATGCACACACCCACCCACACACACACACACACACACACACACACACCACCCACCCACACACACACACACACACACACACACACACACACCACCCACACACACACACACACACACACACACACACGCGCACACACACACACACACACACACACACACACACACACACACACCCACAGACTCCTCGCTCCCTGCCTCACCTCTCTACCCATCCACTCGACTCCCTAAACACCAGAACTGCTGCTTATCTCCCTCAGTGCGCTTTTAGCTCTATTTCCCTCCCTTTGTTCAGACTCTCTGCACTGTCCCCTTCTGTGCTGTGACTCACAGGCAATTAACACAAGAGCTCCCTGGCCACCAGTCGGACCCCAGTCCCCGTGGGCGTGGCAGACAGGGCGCATTTACATGTCATTCTCATGCATCACCATTATTTTTGTGCAGGGGGAGTGAGATTGTTTTTCACAATTAAAAAAATTCCTTTTTTTTTACGTTGCCGCTCATTAAGGAAGTATATGGTCAATACTCCTACCTAGAACAACGACAGAAGCTCAGCCGCAAAGCAAAGTTATCATCTGATTTTGTGTGAATGTGATTAAGTTGTTGCAGATGTAAAAGATGACACACTGCCGTACTGCCAAGCATGGCACAAGGGTAACATCTCAATTTCTACACTGTTTGCTCACCAGTCAAACTTATTCTTGTGCATGAACGTGGGATGACTTTTCATTCCAAGGTGGATGTTTGCCAGGACAAATATGCAAAACGGAAAAAAATCGCATTAATAGGTCTGACGCACCTGAAACCACTGTCCAGACAGTATAATGAGTGACAAAATATGATATTATAATGACCCATTTGGTAGAGACAGCACAAATAAGTTCAGTATAGACAAACTGAAAAATACAAATGTGTCACAAGTAAATATATACACACATTTAAACAATAAGTCCATACATTTGTCAGAGAATAATTTCATTATCAAGGAAATACATTAGCATTAAACATTTGAAGTAAGGTAATTTATGCGCTAGTATAATGTAATGTAAATTACTAATGTAAATTATGCATTAGTCTTGGAATCGCTCCATTAACAAAAAATACCCTGGTGTCAAAACTCATCAGAAATTATACAAGAGAGTTTGTTTATTCATGTGCACCAAACATTTAATGTTAAGGTGTTAGAGTTATCTAAAGTAAAACCCCTGATGATACTATTCATATTAAAACATAGAAGCATCAGCAGCAGCATGAAGCTCCTTTTTCGGTGAGGGATTATAGCGAGTGTACATCTCCCAATACATCTAGAAACCCTCCCTCCCCCATGGAATATTTATGTGTTCAGTGTACAAGTATCTCTATGTAGAAATGTGCTGAATGTGAGAGAAATATGCTGCGACTGCATTTCTACAGTCCACTGTTTTCCAGGAGTTACTCATCAGCCTCTTCCTGGGGTCAGGGTAATAACATTTCAGTTTTTCCAAATTTGTTTTCTTTTTCATTTATTTATTCCTTCTGGAAAATGTGCTACGTTCAGCAGTTTGTGTCAATTGTCAATTGTATGTATTATCTATTTATAAAATTCATTATCCGTTATAAAAGTCAGTATGACAAATCAAATTTGATAGATCGGTTGATTGATTGATTGTTTCTGATGCCGCCTTGGTGTTCCGATATCCTGACCTTTAAATCTCTGTGGGTTTTTACAACATAACCAAGACCACTGGTCTTGAGCAGATTTATTATTATGTTTTGCAATGCCTTTAATCTTAATCTGTTTTCTAGAGAGCGTGTAATTAAAAACTTGGCATTCATAGTTAAAGTACATAAATTATATTACATAGTTTCTACAGATATTGTAGCCCATCAGGGATTTCATTACAGTTTTTTCAATTGCTTAAGCACAATTTTGAAAACAGGGCCCAGTTTTTCAAAACACTTCACACAATTAGCACAACACTACACCCAAGTAGCACAACACCTCAGATCATTTGCAAAATGGAACACTCAGTCAAAACTATACAATTTCTTATAAAAACCCTATTTTCTTGTCATAACATAAACACATCCATCATATGGTCTGATTCTGTTTGAATCAGTTAAACACACCTGTTCTCAACCTAAAACACTTTTAGCATTTACACAGAGAAAGTGTAAAAATAAATTCAACACTACGTGACACCAATTGTGCAGACCAATGAAAATATTTATTTCTTTTCATATACTCAAGTCAGTCAATACTGAACATTTCTACAAAACATTCATAACAAAACATTTTCCAGTTTTCATACAGTATTACTGAACGTACCATTGTACTGTAAGCTTACAGTAGTACTGTAACATAAATTACATATCCAGTTCAGTACTGAAAAAAAAAGAAAACTAAACATCATTTCTCCGCCTAGCTGGATCTGGCCACAGGGCCTCGTCAACATCACAGGCTATATTTTCATTTGCAAGGCAACGTGGGAAGAATCTTCTGGACTGACGAATCCACCCTTGTATTGATGCTGCATCAATCTGATCACATGCTTCCTCCATAGCTTGAATGAGGGGCATCTGGACATAGGGCCGGAGATTATAAACCTTCCACCGCCATGCTAAGAACTCCTCGATGGGGTTTAGGAAAGGGGAGTATGGTGGAAGGTATTGAACTGTAAATTTTGGGTGTTGATGAAACCAGTTTTGGACCAGAGCAGAACGATGGAAGGATACATTGTCCCAGACGACAATGTATTGCATCTGGTCCCTTTGGTTTGCTGCTGTGATAATATTGTGTAATCTGTCTAAAAATGTAAGAATGAGGTCAGTGTTGTAAGGACCCAAGTTGGCATGGCGGTAGAGGACCCCATTCTATGTAATGGCAGCACAAAGGGTAATGTTACCCCCACGTTGCCCTGGTACATTGGCAATAGCCCTGTGGCCAATGATGTTTCTTCCCCTTCTTCTCACTGTTGTCAGGTTAAATCCAGCCTCGTCAATGTATATAAACTCATGCGGGACTTCCTCCTCTTCCATTTGCAAAACTCTGAAATACAGCAAAAGATCACATTGTGTAGATCAATATACTGTAGGTCTGCTATACAGTAAAATTACATGTACAGTAAAAAGGTTGTGTGCGCAGTACACAATACTACAGTCAGTGAACAAAACTTACCTCCACATATTCACGACGCCAAGGTTGTGGATTCTTTCAAATGGCACTCTATACAGTTGTTTCATCAGAACCTGATGTTTTTTAAGGATACGGGCTATTGTTGACAGAGAGACCTATTGGACATTACTGAAAATTGTGTGATCATTGACAATATGAGTTTGAATTTCTCTAAGTCTGATTGCATTATTGGCCAAAACAAGGTTTATGATCTCTCTTTTGCTCCTGTGTGAATATGGGGCCCCTCCCTCCTTGGTGTTCTCGACATTCAATCCTATGTTGGCCAAACAAAATACATTTAGCTTACTGTAAAATGATACAGGAATATATACCAAAACTGTTGATACAGTACATGCAGTAAGCTATGGATTTTCTGTTGACAGAAGATAAGTTTCTCACCTGTGCTCTTGATGAAATGTCCAAACTATTGATGCCACCGTGTACCTGCTTAGGTTAGGCTGTACTCTCAGTCCAGCCTCCCTCAGTGTTAGTCCGTGGTTTATTACATGGTCCACAAGTGTAGCACGAATTTCATTAGACAGATTTGGTTGTCTTCTTCTTTGTGCATATCCTACCCCTCCTCCAGGTCTTCCTCTCCCTCTACCTCTTCCTCTTCCACTACCTTGGCCTCTTCCTCCACCTTGTTCTCTCCGGATTCCCCCTCTCATCCGCACTCTCCCTCCTCCTCTGACACCGTCCATTTTTGTTGAAGACAGGTGAACTTACCTGTTGCCTTTTTATAGTGCTTAAACCTGATTGGTGTGTCTACAATTAAGCATCTGTGTGTGTGCACACCTGGTGGCTGTGTTTAACCAATTGGTTCATGGGTGTGTTCATTTGAAAGCCTTTGCTTTGAAATTGCAAGGAAATGGCATCATGATAAATTTCTGTGTCAAATGTATACAAGTGTGTTTAGTGTTTTGCAAATCACTGTGTGTAGTGTTTTGCAAAAAGTGTGAAGCTGACAATGTGCTTACAGTTGTGCAAATCTGGGCTGGTGTTTTGATCCTTGAGTGTAAGGTTTTACTAATTGTGGGAAAGTTTTAATTTTAGTGTGTAAGCAATCGTAAAAAACTGTAAAAAGCTGACACTGCCTAGCTGGGGGCAGACCTGCACTGACTAACATATCCCAAAGGTTTGAGGATCTCTTGAATTCTACCCTGGGGTTTTTTTTTTGAAGATATGATTTAAAGTAAGACCTGTGGTAATAGGACAGAGTGTCCTGACAATGTTTTGAAATTCCCCTCATAGAGGAGAATATTAGGGTTAGGGTTAATGCACTGTACCCACCTCTCAGTGGGTTCATCTTGGCTCGAGTTTGCAAAATACTCTGTGAATCCAGTCCCCAGTAATCCCCCCCCCCCCCCTTTAAACAACTTCATCAAAACCTGGCTTTGCTCTCTGGAACGAATATCAGAGCTACACACATCCTGTCGCATTGGCTTGCAGGAAAGCTTTTGATCAGAGAAACAGGGTAAAAGCTATCAGCTCACTGTAGTGTTTTCCTTTCAGTTTTCTGTGCAAGTCAGTTGTAAAGGCAGCATTTACCTAGAAATTGTCTGTGATGTCATCACAGGCCTATATGGGATGGGAAGGAATTATGTTGAAAACTGAACACAAAGCTGCCCTCTAAAGTAGACATTGAACAGGTTGGCATAGCCGGATGCTATAGTATAGTGAGTAATGTGTCACTAGCGGTTACTAATAGTAATGTACCTAAGTCCCATACTAAATAACCGCAAGGGAAAAACTGCATAATCCTTACATCCTTACATTTCTTGTGCAGGTATTTGTGCAAATGTTCACGTAATCAGCCAGTCTTTTACAGCATGTGGCTTGATGTGTAAAACTTAGGCAAGCTAAAACAGAGTTCACCACTTTCAATGGTTCCCAGGAATATAGGCAGATTGGACAAAAGACTTTCTATCTGGAAAATTCATCAAGCATTCTATCTCCACACATATATCTTATATATCTTACATAGATCTTTGTGTGTGTGTGTGTGTGTGTGTGTGTGTGTGTGTTGTGTATGTGTATGTGTGCATGTGTATGTGTATTTGTATGTATTTATGCATGCCTGTATGTATGGGTGTTTTTATGTATGTATGAATGCATGTTTCTATGCATGTATGCATACATCAGTCCCTGGAGTACAGTAGACTGGAGAAGTCCCCTTGGTGCAATCACTCTGTCTGAAACGTATTACTGTGATATTTTTACTGCTTCCCTATTAATCTGCACAGAGCCGGTTGTGAGTGTGCTCACAGCACTCATAACAGGACACTGAGAAAAGGTCTGAGGGGAGAGGCAGAACCCACACAGACAGATAGAGATGTATGCCTTCACCCACAACACTCTTCAGCTCATAAACCACCTACTGCCCCCGCAGAGCCCATAAAGAAGGCTGCACTAAGATAATAATGCTGTGTAGTAATTATTAAAGAGCAATAAAGTAAGTTTAGTGCCCTCTCCAGGCTATTGGCTTAGAGACTCCACACATTTCAGTGAGCGCAGACAGCACAAGGGCGCTCTGTGTAGATATTCTGAAAGTCTGAGGAAACAATCTGGGGGAAAATAATTTGTGGAGGCAGCAAGGCTTTGTAGAACCTCATAACAGCATATAGAGATTCCTGTCACAAATTCCAGCTTGTTCAAACACTCAGTTTGACTTCATTATTGTGCGGTTGTCCTGAGTGAACCCCATCCCACACCAAACATGACAGAGCTTCACAGGCTTCTTCCCCGGCTCTTAGTGTATCCAATCAGCAGCTGCTCTCAGAACTCGAGACATGAGAGAGCATATTAAATTTCAACAGTGGGTACCCAGCCAATGCAGCCACAGAGGTCACAGTCTCAAAGAGCACCATGCACTGTAAATCAGCATCAATACGCCTTCTCTCTCAAACACAATTTGCTGTAACCTGAATCTGACTGCCGCAGTGTAATTTCTGCGCAAGCGAGAGGGTACTTGCAGAACGTGGCGCTGTCTGTATCTTCCTCAAGCGTGACATAGGACCATGTGAACACTGAGTGGTGCAGAGTAAAACCATCCCAGAGCAGGTGGAGCTTTGGGTAGATCCACGGGAGACCCAGCTCACCACAGATTTCTGGCTGACACTGGGTAACACTGGGCACAATACGTGCATTCTGCAGCATGCAGGTTCCTGGAAAGAACTGGGCAACCAGCCGCGAGGCATATCAACATTAATGTTGCCCCGTGTTTGCATACATTACGTCTGACGCACCAGCTTCTGTGGTGCTGCATCAGAAGAGACAGGAGCGGCAGGAGGAATACATGTTCATGCAAAAAAAAGCTCCATGTTGTTATCTGCAAAGAATGTATGAGGACATCATCAGTACGTACAATAGAACGGTACCGCAGCTCATGAAAAAAACACAGTCTATGTACAGTATGCTGCTGGGTTTAAGCCAAGTGTCATGTTGTCCAACCAACTGTGTTTATATTGGTGGAGAGGATCCTTGGCCACTCACCTCTGAACCAATGAGGTACAAAATGCTGCCCACAGCAGGATCAGCGGATGTTAGGCGAAATTCAGATCCAAACTGCAGAGCGTTCTCCCAGTTCTCCTATGTTAGAGGGCATCAGTGTTTTCCTCATAAGATGCAGTAACCTCAGCACTTGATATCATGGTGTTGTACAAGAGAAGGAAACTGAGACTCACCTATTAGGACAGAGTAACAAGTAAGTGATTGCACATCATGTGTAAGTAAGTGAGCAAATAATTCTTGATGCCTTTGTGTAGTAAATGTAATCTCTGGCTTGTGTGTGACGTGCAAAGTAGCACATCAGCACAGAGAAAAATGAACAACAAATTTTTGTGTCCTTTTGTCCTTTTGTGTCCTTTCCACAATTACTCCTGAGAGAGGAGAGGGAAACACACAAGAACCTGCTAGCTTGCAAGTACCTCTCCATGGTTCTTTGCTCCTCTCTGCCCCCTGTAGATATCAGGTGCTCAGTAGGTGCTTGGTACCTGGCTGAAGCCCTGGGGGCGGGGGGGGGGGGCGCAGTGGGCAGATGGTTCCAGAGACAGAGGATGATTATCTCTGCTCCCTGGCAGGCTTTTTTGTGGCAGGACTCCAGCAGGTGGGGGGGGGGAGGCAAAGGGCGGCTGGCAGGGGGGTGAGTACAGAGCTGCTCAGAAGGAGGGCAACCATGGCTTGGGGGTAATAAGGACAGTATCTGGGGATCTGCATTGAGGGGATAATCCTGAGGTAACTAGTTGTTCTGTTTCGTGGCCACCCATTGTTGAAGTGCAGTGTATTCTGCGTATTCTACCTGGTGAATGAAACACCTTGGTTATTACCAAGCTACCATTGTTAATTTTGCACATTTGTGATCTAGTGTTCATACACTGATATTTCACTAGCGAAACAGGTGTCTTTGATTAAAATGGCAGTATCACCAGTGTTGCCAGGTACAGTGATTTAGCCAACAGATGTAAAGAAATTTTGGGTGACAGAAATATTTTCTATTCACAAAAACAAAAGGATGATGCTGTGACGTTCTGCTCTGATGAGATGTCAGTGTGTGATAGGTCATGTGAAACTACTGCTTTATATGACAAGCAATTTTCTGCCCCAATAGTATTATCTGGATTTTTTTATAGCAGCATGCCTCTCATTTTTTTTAGAAACAAATTATTATTCTTGTTCTTGTTCTTGTTGTTGTTCTTCTTCTTCTAATCCTTCGAATTCTTATTCTTCTTTTTCTGATTCTTCTACTAATTCAATTTTTTCTATCTATTCTTCCTCTTCATCTTCGTCTTCTTCTTCTTTTTTTTCTAATTCTTCTTCTAATCCTTCAAATTCTTCTCCTTCCTCCTCTAATTCTAATTCTTCTATTTTTTTTCGTCTTCTGATTCTATTTCTTCTTCTTGCTCTGTGCACAGAAAATACACGATGAAATAAAAATCATACCTGTGACTGCATGCAGGATGTTGAGGACATCCGGGGCGGGCTGCTCCATGAAGTGGCTCAGATTACCTGGCAAATAGAGGGGGTGTAATTTGCGCTCCGCAGATGAGCACCTGTCCCCTGGGGATGGCAGAGATGTCATTGGCAGAGGCGTCTCTGCTCACACAAAGGTCAGCGGTGACACCAGCCCCTCGGTTCCATATCGATTCCCAATCTGCTGCTATTACACAGGGCAGTGACACGGCAGACTGACATTCTAAAGATGCAAATGAATGCGCAATGTAAGGATTTTTCTCTACTTTTAAGCAGTGCCAAGTGGGCCTGATTATTTTCATGTATTTATTTATTTACTTGATCAAAAAAAAAAACAAAAAAAAAAACAGTGACCTCACCGACATTGTCCTTTGCCCTCCTCGATGCAGTTCAGATTGAGGATATCAAAGTATGAGAATACAGGCTGAAATTACTTATATTTGTATTTTAACAGACTATTTCTGCGATCTAATGGAGCTGCAGGATCCCCCATCCATATTTTCTCTCACAGCACTGAAATACACCCCCATAATTCCCTTCAGTTTCGGGCAGACGACACCACGTGGTGCCAAACATAATCGGAATCCATATAAAAATCCATGCGGTTAGGTTTCCTCGGAGAGATGCTGAGACGGGCAGCTTGTGTGTGCAGCGTGGGAATGGCTGCAGTGTCTGTGGGAGGTGGAGCTGGTCTATGCGGAACGGGCCGGGCACAGATGGAGGGAGAGCGGGGTGTTCAGACCCGTCCTCTCAACACCCCCCCCACCAAGTCATAGTGACTGGCACAGACAGGCTGGCAGTGCAAGAGACATGTATGAGGCTACATACACCAGAGGAGGGGAGGAGGGGGAAGCTAGGCAGAGAGATGGGGCGGTGTAGAGTCACCTGAGGCTAGGCACATGCTCCACAGACACACCTCTGCAATTACACTCACGTTCGTGACACGGTTTCCCCTGCCGTGCTGACACAAAGCGCTGTCACACTCAGATTATCATGGCTGTGGTCAGAGAAGGCATTCATGAGAGAATAAAAGAGAACAGAACTACAAGGCCAGGCAGGCAAATAAGCTGTTCAGCACAATCAATACATCCAGTTTCATGGCTGAGATGGAATCAGTTGGGAATATACTTTGAAAAAAGCAATTAGCATCAGCACAGATGAGAACATAGCAGGTATTCAAGGGTCTCCAGAAATGACAGTATAGAGAGCATATTATAAAGGATATGCATATTTCCTGGCTAATATCTCTGTGCATACATATCTATTTGTATAGAGTAAATGATGTGTATGCATTTTGTGCGGTTGATTATTCTGTGATGCTTATCAATACTAGCGCTGCATGAACACAACTGAGATTGTTTGTTTTGACAGAGCGTTTGCAGTCAATTCAATGCGGTCAGTCAAATAACCACGATCATAATTCTGCAGGCGAACAGACGCAGAGACAGCACTGAGCCAGAGAGATTGATGGGAGGTTGTGTGGATGGGCAGGTGGGACTCGGGAAGATGGATAGATGGTTTGGTAAACAGACACTAGCAGAAAAGCCGATGGATCAATACTAGGGGATCGGTGCAGATCCCAGGAGGGGGCGTGTTACCTCTGAAAGAGAAGAAAGGGGGACATGTTTACCTCAGAGATGGCAAGGCCTTAACGGAAGATTGGTGTCACCGCGTGTGACGTGTGACGTGGGTGGACCACAGCAGACGGCCCTGTGGAGGAAAGCACTTGGCAGCCATGGGGTGTGTGTGTGTGTGTGTGTGTGTAGGGGGACTGGGTGAGAGTGAGAGAGGGAGGGGTAGGGTGAGAGAGTGAGGATGGGAGGTGATGAGGAGAAAAAAGCTTAAGGGGAGAGAGCAGAAGAAGGAGATAGAGAGTAAAAGATATCGAGAGGGGGAGTGGGAGGTCCTTTTAGAGGACCTTCCTACTGCCTTCCTCCAGATACAAACATTAACGCATGCATGGGTGTTTCATGTGATGTGAATATGTTGGAATAGTGCTGTAGACTTTCCCCTGCAACCTTCAGGGCACAGTAGCTGCTGACACAGTGAGAAACAGTCAGCTCACCTGTGGGGGGCACGCAGGTGGTTAATGGTGAATCAGTGTGGGTGGGCTCAGAGAGCAGGGGAGGGGCATGGAGGTCACAGCGATGTCAGATATTACAGTTGTGGCGCCCCCCCTGGAATGGGGTCCTATATTGCATACATACACTATGCACAAACATGCACATAATCACGCACATGCGGACACACACAAACACACACACACATAGGCACACACATGCACACAAACACATACACACACACACGCATACATACACACACACACACACACACACTCACACACACACACACACACACACACACACACACACACACACACACACAAACAAAATTGTGTCTTAAATTTGAAGGTCCTGTCCTTGGGAAACAAGGTCTCCTGCTCTTCAGCACACTGACTGATCTGGGGAGGACAGGGACACAACTAATCAGAAATGCATATTTCAACCAACTAGGTATAGCTAAAATACACAGAAGTGGATTTTTCCCACTCTACTGTGAATCATTCAGATAATCATACAGTGGTGCATTTGCTGCAAGTGCAATCTGATGTCCTTCATTGCATGAATAAACACTAACTCTACAGTAAGTGTTTTTCTAGCGCATGTAGGCCTAGGCCCTGCGGAATGACCTTGTGCGGTGGGGGGCAGACAGAATGTTGTACCTGGTTGTTCTTCAGAGGTGGCCCATGGGGTTGGTTGTGGTGGTAATCCCGGGGTGGACCACAGGGTGCCCCTGCTGGGGGTCGGCCGAAACCCCCAACATCTTCTCCTCTTCCCTCTTCTTAAGGCAGGCTGT